>NW_028282976.1:0-14483 GCF_059751285.1 Brachycentrus maculatus | reverse complement strand
ATGCAGTGCCTTATGTATCACTGGGTATGGATAAGGGTCAGAATCAAAGAATATATATATTTAACAAGTATTTCATATTTTATTTTATGTAGATTAGTATATAAATTCAACAACTATTTGTTTATAATTTTATTTAACAAAACTTTAAATTGGTAGTAATAAAAAAGGGTAGTAATAAATAAATCATGAAAAAGATATTTTAGTAATAAAAAATCAAATAATTTTATTCAAAGATACTACAGTATTTGCTTTACTAAAGAGTAATTTGTATAAATTCGTTAATGAATATCTCAAATTATAACGCCAAAAGCAGAACATAAGCTATGTATTAAAATGAAAAAAAAATATTTCCAATAAACTTTTTAATATTGATTTTGATTTCTCGAAAAAAGCATATATCTGGAAAATGATAAATCAATTTAAATTAAAATAATTTATTTTAAATGTTTTTTTAGGTAATTATTTATATCTTAATTAAAATTATTTAATAAATAAAATATTAATTTGCCATTTCTCTTCAAAAATATGTTTTATCTTTTCTCTAGACATATACATATACATATACTATACAAGACATGTATCTGAGAGAATGTTCCTTAAGACATACATGACAAAATATAATTTTGTCCCAAGGTTCCTCAAACAAGTATTTTCTCGAGGATTAAATTAACACTTTCAGGCATGGTGTGAAAAAAATATTGATTAAAAAATTGTACGAAAAAGGTTAAAATTATTTTTTGAATCGGAACATGTAAACGAAAAATAATATATTGAATTTTATATTCATTCCATAACATCATAAGGATGAATTAGATATTTGGTTTGGATACGTGGAACGAATGAGTGAAGTAAGGACTATGAAAAAAGTTATGAGAATAACATGTTGGAAATAGGAGCAGAAGAAGAAGAAGAAAATCTTGGCATCGTTAAGTATTTCAAATACTAGAAAGTAGTCTTGGAAGAAAGTAGTAGGTGAAGAATCGTAATAATAGGAGGGTACGTATGAGGAGATGTATGAATGTGGAAGAAGCGAAGTGTGTTTGCAAAGACAAACTGGTGTGGTATTCTATTATCTCTGCTATTACCTCTGCGGGGAAGCGGCGTGATTGTAAGTTTGTTTCATATAATTATTTGCAGATAATTTTATTTGTATAGAGGCCAAAGGGTTTATATACTCTTGTATGGTAAGCAACCGACATTGCTATCATTCTTCTGGTATTCAGAGTGCTGTGACGTCACAAGGCATATTTGTCGTATTTCACGGAAGCATATTACAAGGCTAGAAATTCTTGATAATTAATAAATGTCGTCCAATGAGAATGCTATTACGGAGGTACCTAGCAAAAATATATTTAAAAAAAGTGTTTTCATTGTTTTTGTATACGACAATAACTTTTTTAATAATCGTTCATCGAATAGCATTTCTGTAAAAACATAATATTGTACAATCATAATATTTTAACCATATGGACGTCATATTTGAGTTTTACGCAAAGTGAAAGAAGCGTTTGCATTGTTCTTGTATATGACAGTAACTTTTTTTGATAATCATTCATCAAATCACATTTCTGTTAAAACATAAAATCATAATATTTTTACCACATGGTCGTCATATTGGAGTTTTACGTAAAATGATATTTTTATAAATGCGAAATTTTATACGAAACCGATCGTTAAAATAACTTTTTACTTTCAAGTTTTGTACTGACATTTCTTAGTGGAACTGCATTTTAAGGAATCAAATAACTATGTAATTTTTTCCACGTGTTTTTTATTTGACCAGCAACCGGGTTTCGTTATAACCGACGTCATCAAACTGCTCTATCCAGTGACCAGTCTAATAATGTCGGTTACGACGAAACTGGTTGCTGGTTAAATAAAATTCATGTGGAAAAAATTACGTAGTTGTTATTTTATTCTAACTTTTTGGTGTGGTTGACCAAAAAATGTAATCATAATATGTATACCAGGGGTGTTTGTTATTATAGGGATGTTAGGTATTATATACGTATACCATATATACGTATATAATATTTGTTTACAATAAAAAAAAGCATTGAAATTTACTTGACGGTTGACGTATATAATTGACGAGATGGTTGATTCATTAAAGTTATCGATTAACGGATTGCGACGGGGTGATTGACATAACGGTATATGAATAAATTATAAGAGGAAATTCATATTCATGAAAATACATAATTTTATTTTTGTAAATCATATTTAGCATTTAATTTCGAGAACAACTTATTTTCCATATTTTCTTGAGACTTTTGTTATCTTGTTTTTCCACCTCTTTTGTAGTATAAAATAAAAAGAATTAGCTTCATACCTTAGTGCCATATTATATCGTTTTGTTTATATACCCACCCATAAGCTATGCCAATATAGGTTTTTTTTGTGTTTAAACCTTTAAAAATTAATGCGTGTACCACGAAATAAAATGAAAAGTTATATATACATTTTGGATATTAAAATATTAACTTACTTTGAATCAAGTAGGAAAAAACTGTTCATAGAAAAATAATGATATATACAGCTTTCATTAACATTTATCAATATAATATTAATATATAATAAAACCCTGTGCACCATTGGGGTGCGAATAAGGGTTTATTATATAATATTATTATAGTTCGCATTTACATATCGCTCACTCCTTTCAACAACGTCATATAAAAATATCGACAATTTTCAGTTGTGCATGTTTTCGGATTTCCCAGAAAATGTTCGCTATCCCGGCAAAAGCGGCATATTTTTTACTTAAAATGTACCTGCTACAGGGCAGAAAGTGTTGTTTTCGCATTTTGAAGAAAAGGTATATTTTATTATTTTTTCAAATATACTTAATATTTTTCAAATGGAGAAAAAACATTCTGGTTTTACCTGAAAAGATCCGTTGCGCAGTAAAAAGTTCATTAAGTGGCTTGATATTTATTTTTAATAGATTTTATTATACTTTTAACGTTAAAAACGATCTCCTGATAAATCAAGTTTTTTGATAAATGACGTTGTTGAAAAGAGTGAGCGATATGAAAGATTTAACACTGATATAAGACAAGTAAATATTGTTGTTAAGTTCCTAGAATCAAAGCTTTTATATTTAATGTTAAGAATATTACATTACAGCATAAAAATATATTCTTTATCTGATTTATATTGTACATATGAATAACAAAAAAATATAATTTTGAGTAGCTCTGCTTTGATAAAATACTATCTTAAGGGCGATAGGCGCAAAAAGTTCACAAAGCTAAAAAAAATTGTTACTTAGTAACAGCAATCATAGCTTTTATGCTAAAAGTTTATAAAACTTTAATAAAAACCTTTTTAACCTCTGATGAATATTCAATAGAGAATTAAAATAAAATAAAAATTGGGTTATTTGTGTAGCGCCATTTCGATAAACTACCACCTCAAGGGCGCTAAGCGCAAGATGTTCGATCTATGCATATAAAAATTGTGTGTATATATTTTGTTTTTCTGCAATTTTTCGTACAAATGTCCAAAAGGTATTTTCGCTGACCTCTATAGAAAACATCGACATGCCTTTCCATACTTTTCGGCTATCTGGAAATAAATAAACCTTATTTTCCAAATAATCGGCAGTCGGACGTGCCCCCCATACCAGGGCGCGGATTAGAGAGCCGATGTTGTGACGTCCGTTTTTTGGGGGTAATCCGATAGAAGACCGAAGCAATGTGGAACCGATACGCTCCCTTGTAATGGCGGAAGCGTTTTAGCGATCCAATCTACTGATGACTCGACTCCATTAAGGGCGAACTGGAGATATCAGGTTGTGCCTACTTAGGATGGAAAACAATCAGACGGAGTATCCTCAGGGACCACGGGTTGACGAGCAGTCTTAGCTTATTATCATTTAATAGTAAATAGACGTTACACATTGATGAGGTAGACAAAAGAAAAATAATATTCATAACTTAAATTCATGTTTATATTTATTTTTGTAGGATTTTGAAGGAAATGTATTTTTTAAATGAAATATTTCAGGAATAACCCGCAAAGCCTCTACATTAAGAGTCTTATTTGCAGGTAGGATAGTAAGGATAGAGAGGGTAAATGTGAAAAATACATCACAAACACCCAGACCAAATTAAAAATAAATCTTTTATGAATTTATTTTGCATTTGACGGAAATCGAGCCCACGACGCCAGTTTCATAGCCGAGCGTCTACCCAGCTACGCCACGGCGCCCATCGTGTTAAATGTTTTAAACGTTTGTATATTTTAGAACTGTTAAGATATGTGAGCAGATGGTTTTCTGTTATTGCAAAATTAACATACTTACATGACTGCAGTTAATTGATTAAATACAAGACGCAAAGACGAGATAAAAAGACTGATGGAATGAAGTTGGAATGGAAACCAAGAAGGAGATGATATGATATATAAGTAGCGTTATGTACTTCAATATCACACTTTTAATTTGAGCCTAAGCGGCTCATTATTAAAAATAGGTATCTTATTGTGGTAGAGTGGGATCTAACCCAGAAACTCTGGACTCAAGAGTCCACGACACTAACCATGGGACAATCGACAGATGTCATTGTTTCCGAATTTTTTATGGTAAAAAACTTTAATTTGTAATGAAATGATATCAGAATCAATTTCGCATTGCAATTGTACCATTTGTGTTTTACCTATTTTGCATTATGAGTACACAATTTGGGTGATTGCTTCAACTGCTAACATTGAGTTTACTATGACTTTAAATTTATGTTTGACGTTAACATTTTGTATATGCGACAGTTGTAAATTATTTGTTAAAAATAATCTTTACCGTTATGTTTATTTTACTTTATTTTTTATATAGTGTTTTTTTGCATATTATTCTGTTGGATATGCAACGAATAAATAAATACAAAAGTGGTAAAAAACTCGCTCAAAGATTTAAAAAAAAGTCTTCATATTGATCATGTTTCATTTTCATTTTATGGTCAAAAAATTAATATAACATTTAAAAAAAATACTCTTTTGATGTGACTAAATGAATATCAATTTTCCTGACCTGATTCAAATCATGTGCCATTCCTAGTTCCTGTATTTCAAAGAGAAAAAAAAAACTATTCCCCTCGTGACCCAAACGAATTCAGATAACATACATATTTATGGCACCTTAATGTCAAAGAAAACTTATACCCGATACAAAAATAAAACGGAATCATAGATGAAAGCAAAGGAATTTTTTAAATGGGGTTATTTTTTATTCGAGTGCTGATTGTTTATTTATTCCCATTATAATGTTTAAAGGTTCAAGTTTCCTTAAAATAAATAGCTTGTAAAAACAGACAGTTTTTTGTTATCTTTCATTTTAACTCAATACTGAAAACTAAATCATCCACTGTAACTTCAAGAATAAAGAAAATATATTCATTGATTCATTCGGGAGTCACTTCTTGGAAATATTTATCCATTTGATATTCATCTTTTACTTGGTAAATACCACTATTCATAAAATATATAGTGACACGTGTTCAGATTTATTCAACAAATTGATCAAATACGATGATTAGTACCTAATGATAATTGAAATCACGATAGATTTGAATTTACAAAGTAAAAGTGAAATAATCAAAGATTATTCATATTTATACCAATATTTATCTAAATATATCGACACGTGTTTCAATACATTCAAAATATTTGTCAATTACGATGTTTGAAAAATGATCTTGAATGCATCGAAACACGTATAAAAATCATACACATGTAACTGGAAATAAAAATAAAATGATACTGCCAATTCAAAAAAAAAAATCGAATCGTAAAATTGCATTATGTTTAAAGGTTTAAAAATATTTATATTTTGAGATGTCTGAAAGTATGAAGATGTGAGTTTGTATCCTTAAAGTAATATAAGCTTAGTTTAGAATAATATACACATTATACATATTAAATATACATATATATATATATATATATATATATATATATATATATATATATATATATATATATATATATATATATATATATATATATATATATATATATATATATATTTATATATGTATATATATATATATATATATATATATATATATATATATATATATATATATATATATATATATATATATATATATATATATATATATATATATATATATATATATATATATATGTATATATATATATATATATATATATATATATATATATATATATAAATATATATAAATATATATATATGTATATATATATTTATATATATATATATATATATATATATATATATATATATATATATATATATATATATATATATATATATATATATATATATATATATATATATATATATATATATATATATATATATATATATATATATATATATATATATATATATATATATATATATATATATATATATATATATATATATATAGGGTCAGGAGTCGTAATAATCGTCGGGTATGTATGAGGAGATGCATGAATGTAGAAGAGGCAAAGAATGTTTGCAAAGACAGAGTGGTGTGGCGTTCGATTCTCTCTGCCTACCCCTGCGGGGAAGCGGCGTGATGGTTAGTTAGTTTTAGTTAGAAATAATTTCGAAGATAATTTTATTTTTAATAATTTTGTCGTAGTACGTAAGTTTTGTGATGGTCGTTGAAGATTAATATTTAATTTCCCCTAAAACAACATTCTCGCAATATTTGTATTTGCTTTGATAACAGAACCGCTCTTCGTCGCATCCCCATTTATGTTCTCTTTAAATTTGACCCTTTCAGTACATTTGTATTAAAACCTGCGCATTCGTTAGAGCACCCATAGCCGTGGGGTATAATTTAACCGAATTTATGTTCGCACGTATGCAAAACGACTGAAAACTTAGCGCGTTTCGGTAAAGTCGAGAATAAATCAAAAGCATCCGTGACTTAATCCTTTCTAGGTGAGCTATGAGGACGTTTGGAGGTGCTCACATATTAATACGTGAGAGAGAAACGCGTCAGCGCAGGGTCACCACAAATATGCGTACGACAGAAATCGGAAAAAATCATAATTTGTTAATGGGTACTTAGATAGTACTTAGCGTACTTAGATAGTACATAGCGTACGTAGATAGTAATTGAAAAAAAACGTTCCAATCGAAAAATCCAAACAGTCTGCAAATATTATTCGCCTCATCCACATTCATGCATCTTCTCATACAAACCTGCCAATTACTCCGTTTCCTGACTCGATCGCTTTCAAGTATTTAAAATACTTGATCATGCCAAGTTTTTTTGGTCTTCTTCTGGTCTTATTTTCAACTCTTTCTTCACTCATTCGTTCCACATACACAAACCATCTCAACACACCTTTCTTAATTGTATCGACAATGCTTATCTCAGACTTGTATTCTTTTCTTCTATCATCATTCGAACATCCATCAAACATCGCTTTGCCGCACACTAGTATGAGAGATCGTATTTTTTCGACTACTGACCCGGCTCTTTTTTGTTTTTGTGGATCAAGTTTTTGAAAAACTTGATCCTGCCAAGTTTTCTAGGTCTTCCTCTGCCTATATTACCAACCACATACGCCTCATAAATTTAATTTACTGTTCTTCCTTCACTTGTTCGTTCCACGTGTCCAAACCACCTCAAAACACCTTTTCTTATCTGATCGATAATGTTTATCTCAGCCTTGCAATATTGTTTTATATCCCCATTCGAACATCTATTATACACTGTTTAGCCGCACATTCATCTGAGGGATCGCATTTCAACTGCATTCTGTCTAGTACTTTCATTATTATTTGTCAACTCTATACCTCACTCCCATTCTTTAGGGTTGGTACAGGGACTTCATTGTTACTTAAATGATAAAGTAAAATTTTTTTAACATGCAGCAAATGAAATCGCGTTTATTTTTTAATTCAAACAGTGTATGTTAAAAATGATGCGGAATGCATCAAAACACGTGTCTCAGTATATTTTAAGAAATAGTGGTATTAAATTAAATTAAAAATGGATAGATTTAACCACAAAGTGACTGGCCGAATCAATTAAATATTTTTTGTTTCATTCATTGATTCGGCAGTCACTTTGTGGTATATATCTATCCATTTTTAATTTTATTTTTACTTGGTAAATAGTGGTATTTACAAAGTAAAACAAAAGTTTAGATTAATCGTTTTTAAAATAGTTGTTTTGTGGAGACCCTGTAGAGGCGCAAAACATGCGAATTGTATTCTCTAAAATGAGAACATAAATTTGTTGTTTTGTTGGAGTGAAGTGTTTGTTTCCATGTAAAGCGCGGATCTAATGTCTAAAATAAGCAAACTTCCACGATACAATATTAAAATACCTTTAATGTAGGAGCTTTTACATTTTACTCTCGCCCGAACATTAGGATTATTATTTTGTATTCTGAAACAATGTTTCTCTTGCGCTCTTTAGTTTTTAATGTATTCGGAATTTAGTGCCTACTTTAACGGCCTTTTTTAAACATTACCATAATCATCGCACATACATTATTTTTTGTTCTAGTTTTTTTTTCGTATTCGTCGGCGAGCTTTTCCGTGTTTGTCGCTTTTTTACAACACGGCAGGATAAAATAAAATAAAAATAAAAATTAAATTAACTACGTTTTAGTCTAGAAAATGTGCACATACCATATTTCATCATTTGTACATTATAAAAAAATACAAACATGTGATGGGTAAACGTGGCTTTGTAAGTGCAAAAATACTGTTTTTTTACTACTACTACTACTACTACCATCACGTTTTTTCCCCTCAATGGTAGCCAGAGAGGATGGAATGTCACACTCTTCTGTCTTGACACTCGCTTCCTTCCTTCCTTCCTCACATCCGTACATCTAGTCATACATGCCCTCTGATTATGCAGACTTTTGACACCACCGGATTTTAAGTTCTGATTGATTTAAGTGTCTTTTACGGCCATCCTCATTGTGTTCTCCCGCTCTACTACAGTATTTTTCGCTTCATTATTTATGTGTTATTTATATATCGTAGTCGTACAGGAGAAAGTGACCAAACGCAGTTTTTACAAAAACGTGATCATTGACTATTTGATATCTTAATATTGCCCTGAAAAAAATCCCAAAGGATTTTAAACTTGTATAATTATATTGTATTATTATATTATAATTATATTATTTGTACTTAAGGTATAATAAATTGAATTGTTAAAAACGACTAACTGCATTGATGTTTATTTTATTGCAAGTAAAAGTGACTTAAATGGCCCTCCTGAACATGTTACGTTTTGTTAGTTGGTCACTTTCTCCTGTATGTACGTCTACGATATGTTATGTATTATAATACTTAGGTACTGGAAAATAATAGGTTATAACTCGCTAGTACTTTGACTCTGGTTTATTATATATAGTAGTGCTCCGCAACCGGTGTGCCGTGGCACAATGGTGTGCCGTGAGCAGGATTCAGGTGTGCCGCGGCCAAATTCAATGTAATTGACATTTTTTATTTTGCATTATGTAATTAAATACAAAAATAATTGGTCATTGTGTGTTAACACACAATGACAAATTATTTTTCATAACATTGTCTTTTATTTCAAAATTATAAAATAATTATGTATACATCATTTTTCAACGTATTTTATGTATTAATTGTTAAAACACAGATTTTTTGAGTCTACTAAGTTGTATTTTATTGTGAAAAAACACATAAAAATTAATATTATGACAATTGTTTCGCTTAGTTATGGCATTTTTAATCAAATGCGAGGCGAAACAACTGTCGCAATTTAAATTTTTATATGTTTTTAACAATTAAAAACAAGTTGACTAAAAAAATCGGTGTTTGATTTAACAATTAATGCATAAATTAAAATAGAGTGCTACAAATTAAAAGCCAAATCAATAGAAATAAAACTTTGGGTGTGCCGCGGAATTCTAGGAAGACTTTTGGTGTGTCGCAGGTGAGAAAAGGTTGCGGAGCACTGATATATAGTATTACTAAGTAGCTCTAAGCAAGTGACTGGTTTCTAGTAGAGACAAATCTAGAATGTGCGTTTCAGACTTTGCTAGTATGCCCACAATTGCGGCTATGTTGTTACCAACATACCCAAATTCGTAACAAAATATTTTTATACAAAATCATAAATACATGTTGAGAAAACATGCGAGATCTCAATGTATGATAAATGTTCTTATGGTAACATTGAAATAATGCAAGCCTGAGATAAGCGTTATCGTAAAGGTTTGTTGAGATAGTTTTGACATTTGAATCGAATAAGTGTGTCGCCTACTTTCAAAATCCGCCAGATCCAATACTATAAGATTTTAAAAGAAGTACTCTATCGGAATGGCAATTTTGGGTTTTATTGTTTAAAATATTTACATACTTGAAAACCCTGCTAAAAAATACTTAAAAATAGCGTTGTACTTCAAATTCCGCTATATTCATGGAACTTGCCTTCTGACCCATATCGGCCAAACAGAGGGCGGGGATAGGTAAAAAATTAAGATGACGTCACTATCGGTTTGTGTCTCATATTTTTTTAAATACAGAAAAAAAATCAAAAATGTTAAAATTCTCTATTTCATAATATTTTATCTAAAGATAGACAAATCTTTTAAACATAAATGTTACCCGGAGAATTTTGCATTTTTTAGAAAATCGACTTAAATGGATCTGGTGGATTTTTAAAGTAGGCGACACAAGTAAAGAACAGTGAAATAAATTAAAGAGGCGAGTATAATTGAAAATATAAGTAAAAGAAGACCGATAAAAACTGGGCAAGCAGACTTCACGTTTTAAAAAAACTTAAAAGTGGTCAGGTAATATCCGGTAATATCATATTAACATATGTATATATTATAATATATGATTCATAATTGAGCACTTCATACATCCGCAGATGAAAGATATAAAAAGAAACTATTTTTAATTTTATTTCAAAACATGTACAATATTTTCTCAGTAAATTTAACTTTATTACGCAGGTGGATCGGTTTGTTTACAAAAAATATTCTATATCTGCCAATAAGCGCTGGATAAAGTAAATATATAATTTACTAGCGATATTAAATAAGATGTTTATTTTCTTAACTCTACCATACACTAACACATAAATGTTATGAAAATATCAAAAGCGGTTTCACAGTTCTGATCCGAGGATCAATTCTGTTAAACTCCATTATAATAAAACGCAAAAAGCATCGTTAATATGTATTGAAATAATGTGTTTTTTTTTAAAAATAAATATAACGCAACCTATTGAGATTTGTAGTTAGCATATGTCGATACTGAAACGGATATTTAAAAAAATATTTCAGACAGAAGCAAAAACTAACTCACCATGACATCATTTTACGCAGGGGTAGGCAGAGAGAAATGAACATTACACCATTTAATCTTCATGAACCACATTCATTCGTGCACCCCTACATACATTTTCTTCTTCAAACCATTATTACTGTACTATATTACTGTACTTGGCTGAAATTAGAATTATCTATAAAATTAAGAAAGGAGGATTGAGATGGTGTGGCCATATGAATCGAATGAGCGAAAAATAACAGTAAATCAAATTTAAAAGGAGAATCAAGATTACAGAAAACTTGGCATGATCCTGTATTTATAATACCTACGTGAAAATGGTCTGGTGTGGAGTCAGTTGTCAATGTCAATGATTGTACAATCACGAGTAGAATTGGTGAATGTTACACGTGAGTAAAGTGATCACTTTAACCAGACTATGACGGTTGTAGGCTCTGTAAATGCCCAGACTTCGATATTATTTTTCATCTGTATTGAGATGTCAAAAAATAATGAAAAAAATAACTCCTAATTGGACACAATCCAGATTTGTATTTGAACACACATTCAAAATGTTGTAAATATTGTTTTTTTGTTTCGGAATAACCCGCAAAACCTCTGTTAGAGGCTTGTCTGCAGGTAGGATAGTAAATATAGGGAAGGTAAATGTGAAAAATACATCACAAACACCCAGACCAATTGAAAATATGTCTTTCATGAATTTATTTTGCAATTGGCGGTAATCGAACCCGCGACGCCAGTTTCGCAGTCAATAACAATATTGCTAACAAAAATAGTCCGCCTCCGTAGTGTAATGGTCAGCACGCTCGGCTACCGTTCTGGAGGTCCCGGATTCGATTCCCAAGGGGGGTAAAATAAATATAAGTGATTTTTTTCACTGTCATATTTATTCAATATTACCCTGGACTGGTACCTGAAGCGGAGGGCTGATCGCCTTTCCTTCATGTGTAAACGATCAAGATAACACTGCGTTTATATGACGCAGTGCCCTATGCACCATTGGGGTGCGGATAAGGTTTTCATTATTTATTATTTTAACAAAAATAATAAAAATTTTGTAATGCGTTATTGTAGTTAAGAAAATAAGCTCCGAGAAGATGGAGAATAGGTCCTCTGCCATAGTACAATACTCAAATTCAGGAAGCGAACAAAATAACGCGAAATACCAAATACCTCGAGCGTACGAACAAACATTGGCATTTTTACGACAAGCTCACCGCCGCAGAAGTTTAACGATTTATTTACAGAACGGGGTGTAATGGGCCATGGGAATTTAATGCGACGCCAATGGCAGCTGGTCACGTGGCCCACGGGTATGGACAAATTCGGACCGAACCCACACTGCACTACGTGACCGAGTGGCAATGCCCGCGAAAATTTCATTTCTGTTGATATTTTTGACATTACTTTATGACACATATTGGCTGGGGCGTCGATCTGTTCCGTAAAGGTAGTAAAAGGTACGATTGAAATAATGAAAAATATCTACAATTTTATCATTACTTCTTTGTTTGGTAATGTCTTGATTAAGATTAAACGCGTCGAAAAATTCGAGTTTGATAATGTCTTGATAATACGAAACGTGTCACATTATATATCATTATATTGTATTTATTAAAATAAAAGTATAGATTTCAATATAACCTTGTTTAATTTTGGATACATTACTTAAACATTTAAATGGTGTTCTACCCACTGTCTTCAGTTACAATAAATTACTTCTTCATCTAACCCTTATCTGCACCCAATGGTGCATAGGGCACTGCATCGTATAAAAACGGTGTTATCGTAATCGTTGAATATACGAGTGAAATCTGATCAGCCTCCCGTTCAGGTACCAGTCCAGGGTTATTATTAAGGGTCCATATTAAATCAAAATAAGACTTAAAAATCACTAATATTTATGTTGAGCCTTTTGGGCATCAAACCAGGGACCTCTAGCGGGAGCGCGCTAATGAACTTCTCTATAGAGGCGGGGGAACTATAATTTAAATACTTATTTAACTTTATGTTATTTACTTATCAACAAACAAACCATCACGCCGCTTTCCCGCAAGGGTAAGCAGACAGAATATATTGCCACACCAAACGGTCTTTGCGATAATCTTCGCCCCTTCCACATTCATACATCTTTTCACACATTCACGCTAATTATTCTGACTGGCTTGACCTTACCGTTCCCAGGTATTTGAAATACTGATCTTAAAGTGGGAATAATTGTACTGACTAAGAAAAATTCAAATTAAAAATGAGTGAATACTATAATATTTAAAAGTGAGAACTTAATCAATTTTCAACGGTATTCAAGATTGTTGCCTTCATTTTTACCAATACCAGTATTTCTTTAAATCTATTGTGACATGTGTTTCGATTCATTCCGCATCATTTTCAACGCGTACGCAACGGTGTTTGAAAATGATGCGGAAAGCATCGAAATACCTGTCAAAATGGATTTTAATCAGTAATGGTTACCAATTAAAACTTAAATTACAAAAAAAAAATTAAGTTTTTTAAGAGACTTGCAAATTAATTAAAAATGAACAAATTATGTGAACTTGTAAGAAGAGTACAGAATGATCTTGAGTACCAAAGCTTTTGTTACTGTATTCGTTTTCTGACCTCTTATTCCTCTTCAATTTCATTATACACACCTGAATCATACAAGCTTTTGTAAGAAAAGCTACCCTGAAGATCTAAAAAGCCCACGAGAAAAATATATAGCACCTTATAAATATAAGTCATTTACCTGTATTGAAAAATATTTTATGTGTATTAAAAAATATATTTTCACAGTAGATATTTTGTTCGAAAATGTTTTACATAAAAACCAATACGACAGATTCCAGCGTTTTTTTTTTATTATTTTAGACTAGTACCACTCAACGAATTTCAGGAGTTTTTATTATTCCTATTTCATGAAAGAATTCGAGGAATGAATAGTTCTACTCCCTGAAACTCCTACGCGCAAAAAACGTTACGGGTATAATATAAAGTAGGTTATCTCGAATCACAGGCAATGAATTTATTATTCTTTGTAACAGTATATCTGAAAGCTGAAAATTTAAGAGAGTTATTATAGCATCAGTGGTATTATCAGTTCGCTTCTAGAATCGACAAAACATTTATCTTTAATTTAATTTTATTAAAATAAAAACAGTCAAAAGGTGTCTCAAATACGGAACATGTATCGATCTTCCCTTTTATA
>NW_028282975.1:10000-19341 GCF_059751285.1 Brachycentrus maculatus | reverse complement strand
GTCCCGGGTTCGATTCCCAAGGGGGGTAAAATAAATATAAGTGATGTTTTCACTGTAATATTTATTTAATATTACCCTGGACTGGTACCTGAAGCGGAGGGCTGATCACCTTTCCTTCATGTGTAAACGATCAAAATAACACTGCGTTTATATGACGCAGTGCCCTATGCACCATTGGGTGCAGATAAGGGTTTTATTATTTTATTATTAGTGTGATATTATTTGTCTTGCGTTTTGGGTAATTGTTTTATAGTGCTAGTGCATAAACGTATTTTATGCCTCTTCCCCTTTCTTTCCATTTTCTCCGGTCGGTTGCTGCTTGCAGACAGTTTTTATCCCCCGCAGCGGCTACGTCGTCAGGCCATCTCTTTTGGGGTTTATCGACACCTCTTTTGTTCTCCCAAGGTGTCCATTGTAAAATTCTATGGGGTCCATCTTGTGGGGTCCTGTCTTGCAATATGTCCTGTTCATTGCCATTTGAGTTTTGCCACGCGATCCATGATATCCTCTACTTTGGTTGTTTTCCTGGTATCTTCATTTTTTACTTCATTCATCAGGCCTTGACCAAGCATGGATCTTTCCATGGATCGCTGAATTAACACTTAATTTTAAATACATATTTACACCAATGTGCTGTTTCAGTGTTACAGTGTTCTGTAAAAGTAAAGATATGTCAAGAATAAATACAGATTCCAAAATTTTAATAATGTGTTCAGTCATGGGTTGAACGGTGAATGTTAGATGGTTAAAATGATGACTTTAACCAGCCAATGAAATGTCGTAAGCCCCGATAAATGCCTATACTTCCATATTATCACCTCAAACAGACGTCTTTATGTTGGGATATCAATACAGTAAAACCTCGATAAAACTGAGTAATTGGGGGGTAGGGGGTGTCTGTCAAAGCCATAGACGAGGTCTGTTATATCGAGTTTTTACTGTACATTATTTTGAAATGTCGTTCAACGTTTGAAAGCTGAAAATAATATAAACAAATCCAATCCCAAAAATTCAATAAAAAAAAATTATTCAATAACAAGAAACAATGTAACATTGATTTTTAAAATACGCTCATTTGACTGTAGTATGTAAATGTTCCCTCTGTAAATGTTACAGACCATATTTGTTTATGTCATTTTGTATTCTTGTTTTTAAGGTACCTACTTTGATTTAATTTTCAAATAAAATAAGTACTTGCCAATATTTTTTCATGTCGTTTCAGAAATGCCATGTACAGCTGAAAACATTTTGCTAGCAGCCGACACAGATGTGATGTGCGAATCGACCTAAATGTGGACAAAAAAAATGTTCAAAAATTTTTTTATTCCGACTTGACTAAGCAGTGGGTAAAATACGTAGTCAGACATATTTTGTTTGTTTAATTATAAAATCCGCCTCCGTAGTGTAATGGTCAGCACTCTCAGCTACCGTTCTGGAGGTCCCGGGTTCGATTCCCAAGGGGGGTTAAATAAATAAAAGTGATTTTTTTCACCGTAATATTTATTCAATATTACCCTGGATTGGTACCTGAAGCGGAGGGCTGATCACCTTTCCTTCATATGTAAACGATCAAGATAACACTGCGTTGCGTTGATATGACGCAGTGCTCTATGCACCATTGGGGTGCGGATAAGGGTTTTATATATGTATAATTATAAAATTTAAACAAGAAATAATAAAAGGAAATTTAATATACAGCAATGAAGTAATTGAATAGAATCATGTCATAATGTACATATTTTTATAAAATTGAACTAAGAAGAAATAATAAAGATAAATATAATATAATATAACTGAATATTTTCTTGTCTCAAACTTTTTGCACAGTGATTTAACATAATTAAACCCATTTAGTTTAAATTAATTTTATTTTTTATAAGAACAATTCAGTCGGAATGCCATCTCTGAGATGAATGTGCGGCAAGACGATGAATGTTTGATGTTTGAATGGTGATTGACAGGAAATACATAATGCAAGGCTGAGATAAGCATTATCGATAAAATTAAGAAAGGTGTGTTGAGATGGTTTTGGGCATGTGAATCAAATAAGTGAAGACAGTATTGTAAAAAAAAAATATGTGGAAAATGTAGTTAGAAATCGGAGCAGATTAAAAACGAGGAAAACTTGACATTGTCAAATATTTAAAATACATGATAGTAGTCAGGTCAAAAGTCAAAATAATCGGCAGTTATGTATGAGGAGATGCATGAATGAGGAAGAGTCAAAGATTGTTTGTCCGTTTAGCAAAGAAGATTGGTGTGGCATTCTATTCTCTCTGCCTACCTCTGCAGAGAACTGGCGTGATGGTTAGTGTTATAGATTTTTTTTTTTTAAATATGTTTTCTGTGTGATGTGAGTGAAAGTCAGAAAATGAGATTTTTCACTCTAATACTTATGTGATATTACGCTGGACTAGTACGGTAAGCTCGGGACTATGCAATTTACGATGATACAATGTAGTGCCCTATGCACCATTGGGTATGGAAAGGGTTTGAAGAAGAATTGTATAGTATAATATTTGAATATACACGAGGTTAATTGTTAATCAAATGTTACAAATAAATAAATTAATGATCTTGAAGAATGAAGCTGCAAGGTTTTAAGGTAGTAAATATTAAAAAAGAAAACCATTCAGATTTAAAGTTTTTATTAAACAGTTATCAAATGAAAAGCAATTATAAATGTTACATATTAATTAAAAAATTAAAAATGTACATAATTGGAAGCAAATTACAATATAATAAAAAAATAAGGTGAATTCATGAGACGATTTTATATACTTTTGCCATTGTGATGTATTTGAGTGAAATAGTCATTTAATTTTGTTTTTGTTTATGGTCTATAAACATCTGTAACTTTTTTCTTTGCTGAAATGAAAAAAAAAATTCAATTAATGCATAAAAAATGAGATAATAAAGAGTTTTTTTGGTTTAGAGAGAAGGATGTTGTAAAAATTCCGGTTAGTCAAAGAAATTACTTATTAATGGACACTATTGATGTTCACAGCATTTGGAGTGTGTCCAAATACTTGTGAACAAGTATTTGGACACACTCATTCAAAAAAACAAAAAAACCTGAATTCTAATAATAATTTATTAAATAATATATTGTTTCAAAATTCTTCGCCATTGCTTTAAATTTTTCCTTTGTTTTCAAACTCCGTTCCTTGACTAACCCCTTCCCCTTACTTTCCCCTCTCCTTATTTATAGAACAATTTTATATTTTATATTTTAGTTATTATACAGACCTGAATGATGGAAGTTTAGCTTCTGAAACATGTAGTCTATAATAAAACTCAAGTGGTAAAAAACGAAGTGTTTTCTTTAATTATTAAAACTAATTCAAACAAAAAAATGTTTTATTCATGTAAAAAAGAAGTTTTTACAAGGATAAATAGAAAGCTCACAAGCGTATTTCCGGATTTAATACAGAAGCATCTAGACTTCCTGACAGACCTCAATTCGACTTTTAATTCTGTAGTTAGCTTTTATTACGTTTAATACAAACTATTATTTACACTTAATTTACATCATATATATATTTACATCTTCTAACAGTAAACCAAACATTTATTTTTAAATTCTTTCAGACTCTTTTCATTCTTCCTACATTAAGGCATCTCATCATACATTTTCAAACCCTTATACTAGTACATTAAACAATTTCGCTTATTTTATATTATACTTATTGCTAGTACTATGTTCATGAAAATTTTTGTTTTAAACTGTTGTATCCTTAACATATTTGGGTAATTATTCGTAAAAAATATATGTATATATTTAAAGATAAGCATATAAGATTAATTAAGAAAGGTGTGTTGAGATGGTTTGGACATGTGGAGCGTATGAGTAAAGAAAGAATGGTTAAACAAATTTATGGGGCGAATGTAGTTAGAAAAAGAAGCAGAGGACGACCGAGGAAAACTTGGCACAATCAGGTATGTCAAATACTTGAAAGCGGCCGGGTCAGGAGTCGTAATAATCGTCGGGTAATGTAAAAGAGGCAAAGAATGTTTGCAAAGATAGAGTGGTGTGGCGTTCGATTCTCTCTACCTACCCCTGCGGGGAAGCGGCGTGATGGTTAGTTAGTTAGTTAGCATATAAGATATTAGTATCTTTTTTATAGACCATATAACCAGTTGAGTTTTTCTCTCTTATAGTAAGCTTCGATAGCACCTCAACTTTTTATACGATAGGAACTATCTTTTAGAAAGTTGAAGTAGGTACTCTCAAGGTCTACTGTCGAGATTTGTCGAGAAGCCTTTAATCTTTTTTCACATAACATTGAGGATCTATTAGTAAATAATTTGTCACTTACGACACTTATCCTTGGTGGTGCAAAGTCCATTCGCATTTAGAAGGAAGCCACTCTTACAGGTGCATCCCATTGACAATCCGGCTACGTTGCACGGCTTGCGCCCAGTCGGGAAATCGCAAGTCGGGGGACATGCGGGTGGATTATTCACGAAGACAGCATTCGGGTCCGGACAAGCTAGAAATGTGAACCGATCATGTTTTAGCTAGCGGGAAGAGAAAGGAATATTTAATGGTGTAAAACAGTGGTTGCCAAACTCTTTTGGTAGGTAGTCTTTTCATAGTCAAAACTTTACACCCACCCTGATTAAAAAATACATAAATGCATAATAGAAAAATTACAAATTTAACTAAACAACCTTAAAAGAGTTTACTATGGTATGCCATTGTACACACATAACTATAATATGGCATTGTTGGATGGGAAGGAACTTAAAACATACTGAATTCCGTGAAAATAATCCAGAGAACAATAATTAAAGTCATTTTGAAAAAAAAATCCAACAAAATAGCTGACTAACTGATCCCTTTCACTGCCTACACAGTGCACTTATAGAAAATTTGGTGGTGGTTTTATCTTGTCTTTATTCGTTCCGTGTCTGTCTGCTGTGCTGGTCGGGGTTGTGGAGGCGTCTGTGTACAGGCCAACGTCCAATCGGAATTGGATCTAGCTGACTAACTGAAATAACTAACTAATTATCCCTTTCACTGCCTATACTGGGGCACTTGTAGAAAATTTGGTAATGGTTTTACAAAGTTGAAAAAATATAACAATTTACCGATATTATCAAAGTTACAGTCATCTTTCTAATAGCTTTCACTGACAGTCAATATGTGTCTCTGATACAGGTTACCGACTACAGTTTTTTTTTAAATGACTTTTCATACTTTTTAAATTTAAGTTAACATAAATAAATACCTAAATGAATAAACGTATTTTATAAATACAGTTATTTTCCACTATATTTTTGAGTGAATCTGTTTTCTGTATCAAGTTGTGACAACCCTGACATTTTGTGAATATGTAAACTGTTTTTTTTTTAAAAGTTAACGGCAGCTCAAACGCCACACCGTGTATATATTTGGTAAGGTTTCAAAATATCCTTTATTCACTCATTCAAACCCTTATCTGCACCCCAATGGTGCATAGGGCACCGCATCATATAAACGCAGTGTTATCTTGATCGCTAACACATGAAGGAAAGGTGATCAGCCTTCCGCTTCAGGTAACCAGTCCAGGGTAATATTGAATAAATATTGAGTGAAAAAATCACATATTTATTTGATCCGCACCCTGAGAATAGTTAGTTCAGTTAGTCAGTATCTTGGCTGTCCAAACTCAAAACATAGTAAGGGACATTTTTTTGTATTATGTTTTTTTTTGCATTTTTGGAGTAAGTAGAATCTACTTAATCCAAAAATGCAAAAAAAATGTACTACAAAAAAAGTCCCTTACTATGTTTTGAGTTTGGACAGCCAAGATACTGACTAACTGAACTAACTAAATATTAATTTCCTTTCACTGCCTACACCGGGGTACTTCTAGAAAATTTGGTGGTGGATTTACAAATTTATTATATATGTATTTATTTAGATTGGCAGTGACAGGGATGCCGAACCCTTTCAATGCCGGAAGGCATTTTTTATACAAAAAAAATATCCCTTACTGTGTTTTAAGTTTGAACAGCCAATCTGTCATAATGATCTGTGCTTGTATACTCACGGCAAGAACTTTTCTTGACGCAAGTGCCACTATTGTCCCTTACGAACCCTTGGGCACAGTCGCAGCCACCCGGACATGGGAACGGAAGTGAGCATTGTGGAACTGGCTCTGTTCCGGTGATGGATTTGCAAGTTTCGGGACATGGATTTTTACACGCCACATACACTTCGTTCGGCCCTTTACATAGTGGTGCTGAAAAACACATTTTAAAACAATAATTATTATTAAACCATATCCGCTCCCTAGGTGGAGCATATAGAGTCCACAAACTGTCTCCAGGCTTTTCTGTCGGCTGCCAGCTCCCTTCCATCCTCCCAAGTCAGATCCGCGTCCCGAAGTTCCGACGAGAACTGCCGACGAATTGTCAGCAGTGGTCGTCCCGGGCGGCGCGAACCTGATGCCTTGTTAAAGAGGCAAGCTTGATGGCGGCTCTCGGGAGGCATGCGGAGTACATGGTCAAGCCAACTGAATCGCCTTTTCTTGACGACAGTTGTGACCAAGATTTGCTGCGTCCTATGCCTTATCTCTTCATTCCTCACAAAGTCAAACCACCAAACAAAACGTTAGTTAGTCTTCTCAATATTATTAATATTTAAAGCATTTACTTATTTTTTTTTTTACAAAAATGTTAATAATATTAGTATATAACCACTCACTGAGATTTTTATGTCTACCGGTTTCGAGACATACCCGTCTCTTCGTCAGGACAATCACTACCACAGCTTGCAAACAATACCACCCTTAACCACCAGAGCTCCATTTACATACTTAAAACTACATAAAATGTTTAACACGGGTACATCTCGAAACCGATAGACATAAAAATCTCGGTGAGTAATTATATAAGTAAGTACTAATATTATTTAAGTTTTTGAAAAAAGTAAAAAGTAAAAGTAAAAAGTAGTCAATCATTTTTTTTTAATATTTTGTATATTAAAAGCATTGTTAACATCGTGGTACGGTGATAAAACATTCTCCTTATCATTCAGCGTTCACTTTGTGTAATACCACTTTTATAAACACTTATTTGTGACTGCCGGTTTCGGAATAATCATTCCATCATCAGGTCATTACAATGAAATTATTTTGAACTTTGTACAAAATAAAATATCGAAAGAGAGAAAGAAGACAAATGAATCACAATGGGAATATTTTTAATCGTTCACTCATTCGTTCTACATGTCCAAACCATCTCAACACACCTTTCTTAATTTTATCGATAATGCTTGTCTCAGCTTTGCATTCCTTCCTTATTTCACTATTCGAACATCTATCATACATCGTTCTGTTGCACATTCTTCCGAGAGATCGCATTTTGACTGCATTCAGTCTACTTTCATCCTTCTTTTGCCAACTCCATGTTTCACTTCCATACATTAGGGTCGGAACCAGGACTCCATTGTGTACTGCCAGTTTAGCTTTCGGTAATAGGTTTTTATTTGCTATAACTGATTTCAGTGCACCATTCACTTTGTTCCCAGCATTCACTCTCCTTTCTATGTTTTTTAAATGGTAGACATAATACACTTACGGCATTCTTCTTTTAGGATGCATATTCCTTCTTCACGCACGTACCCTGACAAGCAAGAGCAAGTCCTCAGGGGACATTGGAATGTGCAGTCAGAAGCCGCAACTGTGGTACAAGTGTTGTCACAGGGTGCTGGACAGTCCACTACGGTTGTGTTGGATGGGCAACCTGAAAAGCCACAACATTCTGTAACTTCGAAAGGGTGACGATGCTGGATGACCTGTTTGAGGTGTGTGGGTGAAAATGTTAATTATCCTTACAGGTGGTGCAAGAGAAGGTCTGCCAGGAAACCTAGATTTTTTTATTTTTTATTATTTTATTCATTTAATATATTTACATTTTTATTTATATCATAATACGTTTAAATCATTTATACATATGGAGAACTTTTATATTTCGATTCGCTGTGCCTCTCCATAAAAGAGATGCTTCTGTATCAGATCTGGGAATGCGGTGGGACAGGTTTCAATGAGGCGTCTAATTGAAGGTCTGTCAGGAAGCCTAGATGCTTCTGTATCAGATCTGTGAATACGGTGGGACAGCTTTCAATATTACAGAGATGGTGGTCTCATCTTGAAATGGGAGGGAGAAAGTGGGAAATTTTCTTGTCACATCCTACAATTGTCCTTGTGGTTAAAGGAAACGATCAAGCAGTTGTGTCATATATTTCTGATATTAAAATGCGAAGGGTGCTGGGTCCTCAAGGCGTATTGAGTTATTGTACTGGGGTGATTCATTATGTCATTGTATGCTGTGGTCTAGTGTTTTAGTTTTTTAGATGGGAATTGCATTTATTATTTACCTTGATTATTATGTACAAGGTTTATAGATCATTAAGTGGATTTTTGTTTCTTCTAACTTATTTTTATTTTATTTGAATCTGTGTTGGGAAGAGCAGGGATAATCTAGTGTGGGCCAATCAGGAATTTCTCAGCATTTGCTCATTGCTGGGAGAAAACCACATAAAACTCCCCAGGAGAAGCCGGACTGTTGACTGTCGTCAGCAGATCTTCCGTTCCACTAGAAGAGGGTTCGGCGTTTTGTGTCCTAGCTTGGTTTATGGTACCAATATCCTTCACTACTTTTATCATGTATAATACCAAGACTAGAAGCAAGAACTAGGAAGGTATTAAGCTAGCTAGCTTATTTTTAGCCTAGGATTTAGCGTGTGTTCAGTAGTATACTAAAAGATTTGTGTCTTAAAATAAAGGCATTATTGATAACGTATGAGTTAAAATGGTTAAAATACTGTATGAAATAACAGGGTGGAATCATTGTAAAGAAAGTTGGTTCATAAGACGCAGTGAAATACATTTAAACATAAGTTTTACCAATATATAAGTCAACTTTTAAAAAGTAATAAAATAGAAGTTGATTAATGACCTTTGATAAAACCTTAAAAATAAAATATCTTCTTTTTCTATATACTAAGGATCTGTTTGTGCCTTTGCTTGTAGCTCTTGGGATGTTGATTCCCAGCTGTCTTTCCACCTTTTGGAGGTCTGCCTGGGGTCTGCATCCTTCGGGGATTCCTTGAAAGGCAATACGTGGAAGTCTGTCATCTGACATTCTGTTTACTTGATCATTCCAGTATCGCCTTCGTTGTCGTACCCACCTCACGATATTCTCCGTCTTACACATGCTCCGGGTGTCGGTATTTCTTACTCGGTCTCGCAAAGTGTTTCCGGTTATGGATCGGAGAGTCTTCATCTCAACTTCGAAATAAAATATAGTGCTCTAAATTGTATCAAATCTCCCTTTTCCTTGAATGTTGT
>NW_028282975.1:0-5000 GCF_059751285.1 Brachycentrus maculatus | reverse complement strand
TTTAATCATTGTATTATATTTTTAAACTATAAAAACGTTCTCCTGAACAATAAATTTTTTTGATTGATGACGTAGTTGAAAGGAATGAGCGATATGTCAGGCAGCTGGTTAATTTGGGTACAGGCAATATATTGTAAGGACCTTTCTTTAAAATTAGTTGCATTTATCGGCTCTTGTATTTTATTATGTCCTCGTGTATTATAATGTTGAATTTCTCTGTTAAAAATTAATCCAAGGAAAGGATTCTTGAAAGGAGTGAGCGATATGTAAATTAAATAATTACTTGGTTTCGGTGGAAGCGTAGTGGGGGCGGGTTTTTTTGTTGGAGACTGCACCGCCGTAGGTTTTGTAGGTGCTTTAGTTGTAGTTACTGGAGCTTTCGTCGTAGCTGCAACAATAAAAAACCTTATTTCTATGATCTACATCAGCGGTTCTTAACCTGTGGTACGCTAGTAGATAGTCAAAGTTTTAAAAAATCAGACATAAAAATATCATTTAAACTATTATATTCTTATAATTTATATTTGAAGCACTAACATTCGACTCATAAATTTGTTAAACTATCCTTTCTTAACTCATTCCATTCACATGCCCAAACCATCTCCATACACCATAAACATATCGTAAGTGTACTGGCAAAAAACGTTAAGTCAATAATATGCAATTTAGTAAATTTAACTTTGAGTTCAATAGCGAGTATTTTATTCTGGCTAAAAGTTTTAAATAACAGGGATTATTAATACAGGAATTTTTGAGTTAATGTTTTTCGCCAGTATACCCACGATATATATGTAGTCGTATGTTTATTAGATTTGTAAATATAAATAGATATATATTAAAATATATAAATATATATATATATATATATATATATATATATATATATATATATATATATATATATATATATATATATATATATATATATATATATATATATATATATATATATATATATATATATATTTATATATATATATATATATATATATATATATATATATATATATATATATATATATATATATATATATATATATATAAATATATACATATATATATATATATATATATATATATATATATATGTATAAATATATATATATATATATATATATATATTTATATATATATATATATATATATATATATATATTTATATATATATATATATATATATATATATATATATATATATATATATATATATATATATATATATATATATATATATATATATATATATATATATATATATATATATTTATATATATATGTATATATATATATATATAATATATATATATATATATATATATATATATATATATATATATATATATATATATATATATATATATATATATATATATATATATATATATATATATATATATATATATATATATATATATATATATATATATATATATATATATATATATATATATATATATTTATATATATATATATATATTTATATATATATATATATATATATATATATATATATATATATATATATATATATATATATATATATATATATATATATATATATATATATATATATATATATATATATATATTGAAGTTGTGTCAAAATACTTGTTCACGAAATCTGGATTATCTACAATTACAGGAATTATTTTTGATAATAAAAGAGTTTCTGCTCAAAAAAAAGCTTCTTTTCATCTCACTAATAGATGTCTCTAGTGAAGTTCTAGTGATTCAAGAATCAAGTTTCAAAATTTATTCATATACTGTATACAGAACTTCCAAGAATTTGAGTAGTGTGTTTGTCAATAATGGGTAGAATTGGTGAATGTTGCACGTGTGTAAAGTGATCACTTAAACCTGCCTATGACGGTCGTCAGCCCCGTAAATGCCCAGACTTCCGTACTCTTCTTCACCTTTGATGAGATGTCAAAAATAACATATGTATTTATATATATTTAGAAATAAATTTTTCTTTGGTACTTACGGCAGTTTTTGGGTAGGATGCATTTTCCATTTTTGTCTTGAACGTAACCAGTTTTGCAACCGCATCCATCTACAATACAGATGGCTGCGCAAATTCTAGGTCCGTCGTCCTTATTGTCGCATGTTGTCGGACAAGGATCGCCGCAGGGTTTTACTTCCGCATTCTTATCCCCATTGCAGACCAGGGGTGGTTTGGTGGGAGCCTTAGTTGGCGCCTTCGTGGGGGCTTTGGTTGGAGCTAAAATGAATGTAAAAATAAATATATATATAAACAAACCGGTAGTGTAAAGGCAAAGGGGTGTATCTGTCTCAGACCAAATTTTACAGGAGAGCAAAAACAAACCTATGAAATTAAATATTTTTTTCGGATGGCATATCGCTCACTCCTTTCAAGAACGTCATAAATAAAAAATCGTCAATTTTCATCTGTGCATGTTTTCGGAATGCCCAGTAAATGTACTATATCCCAGAAAAAGCGGTATATTTTAAACTTAATATTTACCCGCTACAGGGCAGAAAGTGTTGTTTTTGCATTTTGAATAAAAGGAATGGTTTTATTGCTCTTTTAAATATTCTAAATATTTTTCAAATGGAGAAAAAACATTCAGGTTTTATCTAAAAAGATGTGTTGCAGAGTAAAAAGTTCAATAAGTGGCTTGATATTTATTTTTAACACATTGTATTATATTTTTAAACTTTAAAAACGTTCTCTTGAAAAATCAAGTTTTTTGATTTATGACGTTCTTGAAAGGAGTGAGCGATATGTACATGAAAATTTATAAAACTTAACAAGTATTGCAACTACAGCTATATCCTTTTGCCAGATTATGGAATACACTATTTTAGACATTTTGTGGAACAAACTTTGACAGATATACCCGTTTGCCATTACACTACCGTAACATGGCATCAAACATTAATTTTTTGCCCAACGGATGATAATAAAAATAATAATAAAACCCTTATCCGCACCCAATGGTGTATAGGGCACTGCATCATATAAACGCAGTGTTATCTTGATTATTTACACATGAAGGAAAGGTGATAAGCCCTCCGTTTCAGTTACCAGTCCAGGGTAATATTGAATAAATATTACAGTGAAAGAATCACTTGTATTTATACGACCCCCCTGGTAATCGAACCCGGGACCTCCAGAACGGTAGCCGAGCGTGCTGACCATTACACTACGGATGATACACATACATACTAAGGCAATGTTCGCAATAACAGATCTCATTCAGCGTTTGGCAACGCTGGAGCAAGGAAGAAGTATCTGATGAAAATAAATAATGAAAAAAAACTTACTCGGATAATTTGAAGCATCCGCTATGCTTATGCATACAAGTAACACCAAAACACGCATTTTGCAGAATGACTATCGTGAAATTGTTGAGCCTTCTACGATCAAAATAAAACAGCTGTACAAATAAAACAGCCGGTCAAATTTGTTTTATTTTTAATTTTATGATGTATTGTTCTTGTAAATAGAGAATCCTTTCCAGAGCAAAACCATGAAGCAGATACAATAGAAAATAATTGATCATAATTAATAGATGATATCGCTCACTCCTTTCAAGAACGTCATAAATCAAAAATCGTCAATTTTCAGTTGTGCATGTTTTTGGAATGCCCAGAAAATGTACTGTATCCCAGCAAAAGCGGCATATTTTTAACTTAATATTTACCCGCTACAGGGTAGTAAGTGTTGTTTTTGCATTTTGAAGAAAACGTATTGTTTAATTATTTTTTAAATATACTTAATATTTTTCAAATGGAGAAAAAACCTTCAGATTTCACCTAAAAAGATCTATTGCACAGTAAAAAGTTCTATAAGTGGCTTGATATTTATTTTTAATATATTGTATTATATTTTTAAACTTAAAAAACGTTCTCCTGAAAAATCAAGTTTTTTGATTTATGACGTTCTTGAAAGGAGTGAGCGATATAAAAATAATTGATCAGAAAATAATAGATGATATAAAAATCCTTAAGAAAAGAATTAAAGCTCTAAACATTTAAATCTTTAAAAAAATATATAAAAAAAAACTATTATATCTTTTACTATATAACATTAAACCAGTGTAAGTCCCTCTCCAAGCACAAGAGCACAGACTCTTTTATGGAGAGGCACAGCGAATCGAAATATAAAAGTTCTCAATATGTATAAATGATTCAAATGTTATTATGTTATAAATAAAAATGTAAATATATTAAATGAATAAAAAAAAAAACTATTATAATTGCCCGCCTCCGTGGTGTAATGGTCAGCGTGTTTAGCTACCGTGCTGGAGGTCCCGGGTTCGATTCCCAGGGGGGAAAAAAAATATTAGTGATTTAACGCGGTAATATTTATTTAATATTACCCTGGACTGGTTCCTGAAGCGCAAGAGTGATCACCTTGCCTTCATGTAAATAATGATCAAGATAACACTGCGTCAATTTGTTGCAGTGCCCTATGCACCATTAGGTGCGGATAAGGGTTATAAGTAATAAGTAATTATAATAATAAAAAAATAAGGCCCAGTATTCGTTAAGTCGCGACTTTTTTTTTATAAATCCATGTAACATTTTACGAAATTGGTTTTTTTCTTAAAATCCGTTTTTGCATTAAAAAGATAAGAAAAGATAAAATATGATTTTTAAAATAAAAAAGTTATTGAATTTTAAAAAGGAAAAATTACATATTTGATGTTTTTTTCTAAATGTACCTATTCTAAAAAACAAAAAATAACCAATATGCATTATTGGTTATTTTAAAAAAAATCGGACTTGACAGATATGTGACCTCTCCGTTGGTCTCCGGTGGAATGAATTCTGTGTTAGCGAATATCTCCTTAAGACTAACAACATCCATTCAGCGATTTGAGTAGTGTGGTTATCAATCATGGGTAGAATCGATGAATGTTACACGTGTGTAAAGTGATCACTTAAACCAGCCTATGACGGTCACAAGCCTTCTATATTCTTCTCCATCTTTTTTGAGATGAAATAATGTAACATTTATTTATGACCCTGGA
>NW_028282974.1:0-29168 GCF_059751285.1 Brachycentrus maculatus | reverse complement strand
ATAAAAACAGCCCTATATAAATTGACCGATAAATAAATAATTGAAATACCACCAATTTCATTTTTTTACTTAGACTCAGAAAAAAAAAACAAAAATCACGTGCTCTTGATGTGATGACCGCAGCATTCATTCTTGAGTAAAAAAAATGGTGGCGTAAAATAATTAGTTTTTTTTTTTAAATGAAAATGAGACCTCATAAAAATGTGTCCCAGCGTTTAAATGGGCTCTCAACATAAGAGGAAATGTCTTGAAAACTGGGCGATAATTGCCTTGTTTAATTAAAAATCCCCCCTGGCCATATTCGCCGGTCTTCCTCTGCATCACAAAGGCCGCACGATGAAGCAACTAGTACGCAGAGAGGGGATTCTGGGATGGGTAATTCCTTTCTCTCGACGCGTTCGGAACACAACCGAGACTAAATTATTTTGAGAAATAAAAAGACTTTGTATTTTGACCCCCTCACATTTTTATTAACCAACTAGTTTCGGCAACAACCTGTTGTCCTCTTCAGGGTTTAATTTATGACTTAAAGTCAAAGTGGTTTATATTCGCACTTTAAATCTATTTTTATTTCTGGTATCTATTGTATTCTTGCCACTAGCCTTTATTATAACCTAAAATAAAATGTATACCCATACACAGGCCATGCCTTTGTGGGGTCTTTTATAGTATTAATATATTTTTTTGTACTTGTATTATAATATATTGTGAAGTCCAAAAGAATTTAAAATAAATAAAAAAAACATTTAAAGCATTTACTTTGTGGTTAGTCATTTTTATTTATTTGCTATGGGTAGTGACGTGTAGTATTGTTTGCATGCTTTTGTAGTGAATTTCCTGACAAAGAGATGGTTACGTCTCGAAACCGGTAGACAAAAACTTCTCGCTGAGTGGTTTAAATATTATTACTAAAAAAATTGTAAATAACTAACTAACTAACCATCACACAGCTTCCCCGCAAGGGTAGACAAAGAGAATAGAACGCAACACCACTCTGTCTTTGCAAACATTCTTCACCTCTTTCACGTTCATGCATCTCGTCATACATACCCGCCGATTGTTACGACTCCTAACCTGACCACTTTCAAGTATTTGGCATACCTGATCGTGCCATGTTTTTCAAAAAAAAAATATATATAAGTAATTTTATGTTTTTTTGATAACAGGATTGAAAATAAAACATTTTAATATTAAACGATTTGAAGTGCTTAAAAAATACAACGAATTATATACAAAGAAATCGCTGAAGGTTTGTGATAAAAAATGTATGTACCAGATGTTTAAATAAACACAGATTAATAAAATTTTTAAACATTTTTGAATTCACAACATTTTGAGTGTGTCCTAATAGTTATTCACCCACCCTGTAAATACTTAGACTTCTACATATATTATTATTCATCTATATTGAGATGTAAAAAAATGTTCTGAATTGGTTTACGGGATCTTTGGGGATAACTTTAAGGTCTTGGACAGGTATATCGAAAGGCATTACAGTGGGGAGATAAATGTTTTGTCTACTCTGTGCATTGTTTGAAGAAATCATTTATTAAAATTAAAATAAGAGAAATACAAAAAAAAAACAAATTAATAATTGTCTATTGAATTGAATTTTTTCGCCCACTTTTCTTTGGCTTTTAAATTTTCCACAACATTTAATTTAAAAATCAAATCTAAGTGCTTACTTCATTTGCTGTGGTACCTATGTAAGAATTTATTTGAACTGTTTTAATATTTTTTTTCTTTCATTAATTGATTTGGAAATCACTTTTTGGTCCTAAATCCTAAAACTTACTAACTAACTAACCATCACCATTTCCTCGCATGGGTAGGAAGAAAGAATAGAACGCCACACCAATCAGTCTTTGCAAACAATCTTTGCCTCTTCCACATTCTTGCATCCTCCTGCACTGACCACGCTCAAGTATTTGAAATACTTGATCATGCCAAAATTTCCTCTGTCTTCCTTTGCTGCTATTCCCAATTAAATTCGCATCATATGTTTCTTGATTTTATCGACAATGGTTATCTCAGCCTTTCATGCTCTTCTTATATAACCTTAATATATGTAAGTGAAGCATGGAGTTGGCAAAAGAAGGATGAAAGTTGACTGAATGCAGTAGGAACGCGATCTCTGAGTGAGATCAGTAAAACCATGTATGATAGATGTTAATATAACGAATGATGATATAAGGAAATAATGCAAGGCTGAGATACACACACTATCCATCAAATTAAGAAAGATGAGTTGTTTTGGATATATGGAATGCAGAAAACGTAAAAACAACTATATAAGGTGATTGCAGTTGGAAATAAGAGCAGAACTGAATGCAGTTAATATATAGATATACATATATATATATATATATATATATATATATATATATATATATATATATATATATATATATATATATATATATATATATGTCCGCCTCCGTAGTGTAATGGTCAGCGTGCTAGGCTTCCGTTCTGGAGGTCCCGGGTTCGATTCCCAGGGGGGTTAAAAAAAATATGAGTGATTTTTTCACTTTAATATTTATTCAATATTACCCTGGACTGGTACCTGAAGCGGAGGGCTGATCACCTTTCTTCCATGTGTAAACGATCAAGATAACACTGCGTTTATACGACGCAGTGCCCTATGCACCATTGGGGTGCGGGAAAGGTTTTTTAAAAAAAAATATATGTTTATATATATATAAATATATATATATATATATATATATATATATATATATATATATATATACATATATATATATATATATATATATATATATATATATATATATATATATATATATATATATATATATATATATATATATATATATATATATATATATATGTGCGTGTGTGTATATACCATTCAATCTTCACATTAGTTTCTAAAAGCCAAAACAATGAGAAACAATTTATACAAATTTCATTCTTTGTATTGTATAACATAGACTCAGTAGTAAAAATCATTGTTCGATTTTAACATTTAATATATACATTTAATATGTATATATGTATAAAAGTATATATATTTTTATAAACATATTGAGAATCGATTCTTAATCGAAGTCGAGGGGTAAGTTCGACATTTTCCAGCCAAACTATTTATAAAGAAAAATGTCAAACCCACTTGTCGGCAGTTTAATACGTTTATTTTCTTTTGCAACCGAAATCCTACGCCATTAGATGTGAAGCCAAGCGAAGGTTGACAAATCGCGGATTCGTGAACCGCTATTTTTTTCAATGTAACGCTCTTTGTTCCTGCAAAGTTAAAATTACGCATATGCGCGTAAAAAGGGCGTTTTAAACACGCCGCGGAAATGTCATATAAAGTTGTGGAAACGACCTTTTTACGCGGGTATGCTAGGTCATTTTCCGCTCGGTTCTGAATTGGATGCAGTTAAACGGAAAGCGGCCAAGTGAAGAATATTCATTTTTAATTTAAGTTTTATTTAGTGGGTAAATACCATTATTTCTTCAAATGTATTGTGAAATGTGTTTCTATACATTTCACATCATTTTCAGCGTATTGAAGCGCAGAGCTGATCACATTTCATTCATGTGTTAACGATCAAGATGACACTGCGTTTATATGATGCAGTGCCCTACGCACCATTTGGTATGGATAAGGGTTAGAAGTAAAGAATAAATTTTAATTTCGTTTTACTTTGTGAATACCACTTTTCAAAGTAAATTCAGTGGTATTTACCAAGTAAAAGTTAAATTGATAGTAAAAATAAAACACTTGTGTAAGACAACTTTTTTGAGTTTGTAAATGTAAGCACGACTAGTTTTTAGAACTCCAGATGTTATCATCAATAAGTAAAAACATAAACTAATTGAATTTTTACTTGTTGATAAGAATAACATATCGTAGTCATACAGGAGAAAGTAACCAAGTGCATTTTTTACGAAAAGGTAATCATTGACTATTTGATATCTTACTAGCTTAATATTGCCCTGAAAAAATCCCAAAGCGATTTCAAACTTGAAAGTATAATATATTGACTTGTTAAAAATGACTAACTGCATTGATGTTTATTTTCTTGCCAAACAAAAGTGACTTAAATGGACTACCTGAAAATTTTACGTTGTGTTAGTTGGTCACTTTCTTCTGTACGACTACGATATGTAGTTCTCGAAATTCGAGAACTACAGATGTAAATAATAATGCAAACACAACTATTTAGTTGTAGTTGCATTATTGAACTAAAAAATGTAAAAAGTGTTTTATTTTTTATACTTTATTTTATTCATAATGGTTTTTGTTATGTACTAAGGCAGTGAAAGATAATCGGTAATTCACTAGTACTTTGGTTTATTAAAAATAAGTATTGCTAGGTAGGTACCTCTAAGTGAGTGACTGGTTTCTAGGAAAGAATAGTCTACAATGTAGCTTGCCAGACTATGCGGGTATATATACAATTGCGGCTATGTTGCTGTCACCACTGTGCCCACATTCTGATGAAATAAGTATTTCTTTTATAGTCGTTTTTCGCATAACTGCTCCCAATCTCGAATCCTGACGTAAATTTCGCCACCCTAGCGAGCAAAAATGTAACTAAATTTGAATGGTCTTGTAGAAATGTCAAATCCTTAGTACCGCGCTGGATTTTTCGATCGTTATTAGTCTTCTACCCTTTTTACTTTTCTTTCAGGACTGTATATTTTTTTCCATCGAAAACGTCAAGATTTTCTGTTTTTCATTACTCTTTCTTATTTTTTTTTCTTCTCTTAGCTGTTGGGTGCAGTGTCCACCCAAGCGTTAATTCTATATTTCCCAGTTGCAGTAATCTTTTGTGGTTTATTTGTATTTCTCTTTAAAAATGCAGTATTTTGAAAAGAAAACCGTAAGAAAATTGAAAACTTGGGACCGTAGTTTCAATTTTAGTAACAAAGGCAGAAAAACAACTTCATATTTATACTGTTTTATTTCAAATCTCTTCTAAATTATGCCCTCGTATGAGGTGTTTTTTTTAGATGGGAGCTGCATTTATTATTTACCTCGCTTATTATGTACAAGGTCATTAAGTGGATTTTTGTTTCTGGTAACTTAAAAAAATGTTTAGTTTTAATCTGTGTTGGGAATAGGAGGGATAATCTAGTGTGGGCTAGTCAGGAACTTGTCAGCATTTGCTCACTCCTCAGGAGAAGGCGGACTGCTGACTGTCGTCAACAGGCATTCCGTTACGCCAAAAGAGGGTTCGATTATTGTAATGGTCTACCAAACTATTGTTTTAAGATGACTCGATTGTTATTAGATGTTATCTTATTACATAGATGACTCGACTGCAATCAGTGTTAAACGCAGCAGCGAGACTGATTTTTGGATTTTCCAAATTTATTTATTTATTTATTTTTCTTTATTTTAAATTCTTTTGCATTACACAAATTCAAAAACAAAAAATATTAATAAAAAATAAAAATGAATACAAAAAAAGATCCCATAAAGGCATGACCTGTGTGTGGGTATACAAAATAAATAGTCATAGTACAACAGGGTATAAGGGTATAATAGGTTTCTAAGTATAATTAGTTAATACAAAATACAAAAAACTTAATTTAAAATACAAAAAAAAATACTTGACTCACAGTCAGCATTTTTTTTAAATTAAAACTTAAAAAACATAAAAAAGATGACAAAGTAAAAGCTAGCGATCATGTGCTAAATGAAAAAGGAGCTTAAATCTGTCTCTTCTATAAATAATCTAAGCAAATTTTTAAATTTACACGAACTTAGGGAATTAACATCTAACAAATAGTCTTTGTGGAATAAGTTGAACAGTTTTGGAGCTATGAAAAATGAATGTCTTTGCGCAAGTCTGTCACATCACCCCACTACTCCACCATAAGATCCGTCAATACTGTCAAATACTATAACATAAATGGTGTATGCAATGCTAGTGGATTCCTTTTACATGCATGTTCTCATTTCATCGATTTGAAAGGAAATTTGGTATAGTTGATAGTGTCGCCATCAGTCTAAAATATATTGTGACGCATATATTACTTACACAAGTTGATAAGGTGATCTCTATAGCCAGCCAAATGCCAAGTCGTAAGTCTTGGGATGATCAAACGTCCATCTTCTTTTCTATACAAACAAAATATGTTTTATCTCAAATTGAGACATCTAAAACCTTTTTTTTTTAAATTGGAATCTTTGTAAAAATGTCACATTTAATGAAAATTCGTGAATACATATATATATATATATATATATATATATATATATATATATATATATATATATATATATATATATATATATATATATATATATATATATATATATATATATATATATATATATATATATATATACATACATATACATATATATATATATATATATATATATATATATATATATATATATATATATATATATATATATATATATAAATATATATAAATATAAACTTTATAAAATTAAACAACTTTGTTTTAACCACTTTTATATTATTATTACACTTTAACATACCGGTTTTTTACGGATTGTGTGGAAGATTTGGTAAGGGAATGTAATTAATTATGAGTATTTTAATGTTTCTAATGTTTAGAATTTAATAATCCCTGATGACGACAATGTTCTTGTCGAAACCTATAGGTTAAAGTGTACTTATAATTAAAAAAAAATGGTTAAAACAAAGTTGTTTTATTTTATAAAGTTTATAAAATCTGCCACAAAGTATCTGCGAAAAACATTCAAGAAAACATATAAATATCTTTGTTTTTTTAATAGTAAATAAATAAATACTATTACAAAACAGTTACATATAAAAAACAATAAAATATCTGTTGTTATTTTTGTACGTTTATTTATAATTTGGTACATATTTACAACATCAAACATTTATTATCAATTTTCAATTCAAGTTTTACTTGGTAAAAATCGCTATTTTTAAAAATCACTTATGACACGTGTTTCGATGCATTCCGCATTAAATACGGTATTTGAAAATGAATCGGAATTCATCGATGAGTCACAAAAGGTTTAAAAAATCGATTTAAAAAAGAAATAGTGGTATTTACCATATAAATCATAAATTTAAAATGAAAAGATATTACCACAAATTGACTGCCGAATCAATTAATGAAAATATATAATCTACCCTACAATTTAAAGCAACACATATATTTATATATATATATATATATATATATATATATATATATATATATATATATATATATATATATATATATATATATATATATATGTAATAAAATAACTAGGTACCTACCTATACATTTTATTAAGGACTTACAAATAGTACCTACATAAAACAGTTCTACCACCAGATGTCGCATGCGTCGCACAGAATTAAACAAAAGAGATCCGATAGAAAAAATATAATATTATTAACTGTCAGAATCAGATATATATAAAAATTATTGTAAAGATTAATTGAGAATAAGCTTTTATTGTCGTTTCTTTAATTACAAAGCAACACATTGTTTATTTTATTATTATACACCCACTTTACATATTATTTACACCCAATTTACAAAAGAATATATTACCACGTTATATATATATATATATATATATATATATATATATATATATATATATATATATATATATATATATATATATATATATATATATATATATATATATATATATTTCGAGTTTTCAAAAAACAGTGTTGAAATTATTACATTTGTCTTTTCTCAGTCAACATTCAAGATTCAATTAGTTTTCATCCTGTTTTATGTATGTTATACATTATGTTTTGTTAAATTTATACAAACAAATCATTGTAAGTATTTTAACACGGTAATGTAATCGGTGGAGATATGATTCAACTTTCATCGTCGTAGAATTGAAGTTAAACTCCTGAAAAAAAAATCACACACAATTATATGTATATAAATATACTATATTCATATAAGAAAGGAATGTAAGGCTGAACAAGAAATTATTGAAAAGATTTGGAAGAGTTTTTTTTAAAGATGAAATGGACATGTGGAGCGAATGGATGACGAGAGAATGACAAAGAAAATATATGTTGCGAATGTGAGCGGGATAACAGAACGAGGATGGCCGCAAAAGACTTGGCACGATCAGATCAATCAGAACCTAAAATCTGGTGGTATCAAAAGTTTGCGTAATTGGAGAGCATGTATGACTAGAGCATCCATGTATGGATGTGAAGGAGGCGAGGAGTGTATGTCAGGACAGAAGAGTGTGGCGTTCCATACTTTCTGCCTACCCCTGCGGAGAAACGGCGTGATGCTAGTGATAGTAGTAGTAGCAGTAGAATTCCTGTTTACTTAAAATTTATCATGGAAATGTAACGTTTTGTTGAGGACCTACTTATTATTTTTTTTTTATTTATTTAAACTTTATGTACGGAAAATAAATTAACATTGGCGGGCTTATTGCTAAAAAGCTATATCTTCCAACCAACCAAAAGCTGACTAGTGAAATTGGTGAAAACGTTTGATACCATATATAGCTGTTTGCAATCAGAGATTAGATAGTACTTTAACATTAAAAAAAAACAAATTACAAATTGATGATAATAAGGAAGGCACAGGAAAAAGGGAGTTAAGGGAAGGAGCAGTGGCGGTACTTCCCTAGAAGCCCAAAAGTCCGGCTTGCCTAACAACTCCAAATAAAAATGACTAAATCTAGACCAAATTATTAAAAATGCATAATTAATGTATGACTATTTTTAAATTATCGCGCGCTTACATGATTATTAAACACTATGCATGCCATTATATGGTGATGGTTCTTATTGGTTATGGTTAATATCTGAGGAAGATATTTTATTTCAGTGAACATTTTCTTTATTTCAAGGTGATGGCTATACCTTACAAAAGTTACATGTTAGCATATTTTTACAATGATTGCAATACATTGTTTATATTTATAATACTTTCTGGGTGCTTACTATACTGGGAATGATATGAGGTGAAGAAATTATAGGTATATCATGTATTCACGAATGTGAAAAATAATGGGCTTGTCTTACTGGTAAACCCTAGGCACGCCACTGGGAAGGAGGTAGAGGGAAAAACTAAGGGAGGATTTTATATTTACCATGACAAACTTCTTCGCATTTTTCTTTACTGATGAAATTATTAGCGTTTCCCCGGCATCCTCCATACACGAATTCGACGCAACCTTTTACTGCAGGGTCGTACATCCATCTAAAAAAGAAAATTAGAAAAAAATATATATATATTATTTTTTGACATCTCATTAAAGATGAAGAATAATAAGTCTAGATGGTTTTTAATAACAATGTGAGTGAATCAAAAAAACAAAAAAAGTCTTTTTATTTCTCAAAATAAAATATCACTATGATCCAAAAAGTTAATGCTTTTAATATTCAAAATATAAAAGCAATGAATTTTATAATTATCTTTATTTTATTATAGTTCAATCTATGTTAAGGCTTCCAATAGTATTTTTTTAATTATTACATTCCTTGGACCATATTTAGTTTCCATTATACACATAATAGCAAACTATAAATAAATTGATATTAAGTTTAAAATTTCTTTTCTAGTATTAATATTCGACTAAAGTGATGTGAATTGAATATATCACCTAATTATTATTATGAAGTGCCCAAAGCACCAATAAATCCAGAAAAGAATAACAGATATATTCATATAAACATCCCTAAGGATACTCGTTAAAATTATTTATTGATGAAATAAAATATCATGAAAATTGTATACTTTCTATTTATATATATAAATATATAAAAATAAAACCCTTATCCGCACTCCAATGATGCATAGGGCACTGCGTCATATAAACGCAGTGTTATCTTGATCGTTTACACATGAAGGAAAGGTGATCAGCCCTCCGCTTCAGGTACCAGTCCAGGGTAATAATATTGAATAAATATTATAGTGAAAAAATCACTAATATTTATTTTACCCCCCTTGGGAATCGAACCCGGGACCTCTAATTACACTACGGAGGCGGACAAAATTTACATATATATATATATATATATATATATATATATATATATATATATATATATATATATATATATATATATATATATATATATATATTTATATATATATATATATATATATATATATATATATATATATATATATATATATGTATATATATATACATATATATCTATATATATATATATATATATATAAAATTTAAAAATAATTGCTTCAAATACCTTATCATCCTTGCTCTACACACTCCTGTTACTTTTGGTAACAAGCATATATCCGGAAGGGTACTGGCTTGATATCCTAGAAGAAGAAGAAGAAAACAATTATTGGAATAATAAATTCATGTATAGATCTATATATTGGGTTGATGCAAAAGTAATGACCGTTTTTTTATGATCCCAGGTAAAAAAAATTTTTTTCACAAATTATGAATAGTATCTTCTTTTTTATGATTTCATTGTATAAAGGATGCTTTCCCTCTACTTTCTATTCAGTTTTGGCCTAGCCAGAGTACAGTAGAGACCCCTTGTATTTTTTCAAAATGTCGCTCGATAAAGTGCATTTACGTCATTGTTTACTTTATGAATTCCGTAAAGACAATACCGCGAGTGTGGCAACCAAAAACATTTGTGAAGTGTTTGGAGCAGATGTCATCAAAGTTCGACAGGTACGAAGATGGTTTACAAAATTCCGATCTGGAGATTTTTCACTCATTGATAAACCACATACCGGGCGGCCATTGAAGTCTGATGACGACAAGTTAAAAGTCATAATTGACTCCAATCCACGTCTAACCATCAGGGAGATTGTGTCAATGATGGGAGTCAACCAAATAACCGTAATAAGAAATTTGAAGCGTATGGAAATGGTTTCGCGGTACGACATTTGGATACCTCATCAATTGTCGGCTGCCAATTTATTGGATCGTGTTTCAACGTGCGTTGTTTTGAGTGCGAGACAAAAACATGAACCTTTTTTGCATCGTTTGATGACGGGAGATGAGAAATGGGTCGTGTACAACAACGTGACAAGAAAAAGACATTGGGCTATTCCTGGACAAGCCCCATTAACAACTTCGAAGGCCGAAATCCATAAAAAAGGTTATACTTTGTGTTTGGTGGAATAATAACGGTATTGTGTATTTTGGACTCTTGGAACATGATAAGACAAGTACAGCAGAATGATATTGTCAGCAATTATCCAAATTGAACATGGACCTTCAAAAGGATAGACCAGATAACGCGCGACCATATGTGGCTGTGATGACCCAACACAAGCTAAATGAGTTAAATTGGGATGTTAACAAGTATCCACCGTATTTTTCAGATCTTGCTCTTTCTGAATTTCATTTATTCCGATCACTGCAAAAAAAAATTAATGATGAAAAAAATTATACAATACAGCAGGTAAAAACATCCCTTACTTAATTTTTCGCATCAAAATCCACGGGATTGTTTACTACTGGTATTAATAAGTTGATAGAAAGATGTGAGAAGGTTATAAGAACTGATAGAAATTATATAATTTATTAAATAAATAATTTACATAAAAAAAAATAAAAAAATTAAAAAATGTAAAAAACGGTCAAAACTTTTGCATCAACCCAATATAACTACCACGGAGAGATAATGAATCGCCACACCACTCTGTCTTTGCAAACATTAGTCGCCTCTTCCACATTCAAGCATCTCCTCATTCATACACACCGATTATTTCTACTCCTGACCTGTCCGCTCACCGCCAAATATTTGACATACCTGAACTGCCAAGTTTTCCTCGGTCATCCTCTGCTCTTTTTCCAAATACATTCGCCTCATAATTTTATTTTCACCTTTCTTTCTTCACTCATGCGTTCCACATGTCACATTTTATCGATAATGCTTATCGCAGCCTTACATTCTTTCATTATTTTACTATTCGAACATCCATCATACATCGTTATTCCACACATTCGTCTGAGGGATCGCATTCCGACTCCATATTCATCCTTCTTTTGCTAACTCTATGATTCACTTCCATTAGGGTTGGAACATTAGGGTTGGAACCAGGACTCGGTTGTGTACTGCCAGTTTAGCTTTCACTAAGTTTTTATTTGCTATTACTTATTTCAGTGCACCATTCACTCTGTTCCCAGCATTCGCTCTCCTTTCTACATATATCGTTATCAATCTTTCCATCCCTAGAAAACATATGTACTTCCCAAATAAACGAAATCGCCTACTTGTTCTATTATCCCCATTTACAAATATTTTACACCCAGATCTACATGAATCTCTTTAAAAAACCGTATTGGTCTTGTAATTTTTTTTTATATGAAAACTTCCACAAATTGATTGAATTTTTTTTACAAAATTTGTAAAAACTTGCAAAGTCCGCCACATCCTTCAATGTTAATATCAAAACCCGTCAGATCCTAAAGTGAGTATCAAAATCCGTTAAATCAATATTTTTTTTACCACAAAACATCGTTTTCTTAAAAAATACTGACGAATTTTCTAAAAAAACTGGATAATTCTCAATTTCATAATATTTCATTTAAAGGTGGACAAATTTTTTAAACATAAATGTTACTCAGAGAATTTTGCATTTTTTGTAAAATCGACTTACATGGATTTGGTGGATTTTGAAACTAAGCGACACAAATGACCTATTAATTATCGTAACATTTTTTGACATCTAATCGAAGATGAAGAAGAATATGAAAGTCTGGGCATTTACAAACACGTGTAACATTTACCAATTCTACCCATTATTGACAACCACACTACTCAAATTCTTGGAAGTTCTATATATATGAACCAATTTAGAAACCTTGTTCTTCAATCACTAGAACTTCACTAGAGACATCTATTGGTGAGATGAAATAAGATTTTTACTGAGCAGAAACTCTTTTATTAGTATGTGAGGTCCGAATCCTGGATTATAATCGCACACATGAGAAACGCCAGAAAACATCATTTTCATTTTTATTATTCAAGCTTATAATTTGACCAAGAAAATTATTTACCACATTTGAGTGTGTCCAAATACTTGTTCACATATCTGGATTATCTCCAATTATTGGAGTTATTTTTCTAATATACATATTAGAAAAATAATAATAATAATAAAACCCTTATCCGCACCCCAATGGAGCATAGGGCACTGCGTCATATAAACGCAGTGTTATCTTGATCGTTTTACACATGAAGGAAAGGCGATCAGCCCTCCGCTTCAGGTACCAGTCCAGGGTAATATGGAATGAATATGACAGTGAAAAAAATCACTAATATTTATTTTACCCCCCTTGGAAATCGAATCCGGGACCTCCAGAACGGTAACCGAGCATGTTGACCATTACACTACGGAGGCGGACAAAAAGAAAAATATTAGAAAAATAACTGTGTAAAATAGTTATCAAAAATAACTCTGATAATTGGAGATAATCCAGATTTGTTAACAAGTATTTGGACACACTCAAAATGTTGTATTTTATGTAATTATCCTTAAAAAAATAATAAAAAAACTTACCTTGTGGAGTTGATTCAACAGCTGTTGAAATTTGCAATAAAACTATAAAAAATACAATACAATAAAAAAATACAAATTTATGTGCCATTTTTAAAAACTAAACGCCTTTACTTTATTTAATTTAAAAACAATTTGTATTTATCGCGGATTTTCGTTGTTCTTTTATAATTTTTTTTACTATTAATGAAAGTATGGTTTTATGCTGCGTTAATGAATGGTTTAAATTCACTTCACACTTTTATAATTGTTTTACATATATATTTTTAAACATATAAACTTGTACTAGTATGTTGTATATATCGTTCGAGTACTGATCGCGAAATGAGTGATGACGACAAATTGTCTCTCTCTTATATACTATATGTAGTCGAATGGGTTTATCCGTTTTAACAAGCAGTGGCTCTCCATCAGAAAAAGAATAATTATTTTAAAAAATATATTTTGTATTTTAAATGTATTATTAACTTTGTGGTATGGTAATATAAAACTCATGTTATCATTTATCGTTCACTTTGTCTAACGCTCGGCATGCTCGGCTACCGTTCTGGAGGTCCCGGGTTCGATTCCCAGGGGGGTCTAATAAATATAAGTGATTTTTTCACTCTAATATTTATTCAATATTACACTGTACTGGTACCTGAAGTGGAGGGCTGATCACCTTTCCTTCATGTGTAATCGATCGAGATAACACTGCGTTTATATGAAGCAGTGCCCTATGCACCATTGGGGTGCGGTAAGGGTTTTATTATTATTATTTGTCTAATACCACTTTAAAAATACTACTTCGTGACCACCAGTTTCGGAATAATCATTCCATCATCAGTTCAAATGTAGATTAAAATGAAATTGTTATGGTCCGACATTAAGACAAAAATAAATTTTGAAAGAGAGAAAGAAGACATTAATTTAATTTTTATTTTTTTACAAAAATGTTAATAAAATTAGTATATAACCACTCACCGAGATTTTTACGTCTACCGGTTTCGAGACGTACCCGTCTCTTCGTCAGGACAATCACTAACACAGCATGCAAACAATACTACCCTTCACCACCATAGCACCATTTACACACTCAAATTTACACACACCCATTTACACACTTTGGTGCTATGGTGGTGAAGGGTAGTATTGTTTGCATGCTGTGTTAGTGATTGTCCTGACGAAGAGACGGGTACGTCTCGAAACCGGTAGACGTAAAAATCTCGGTGAGTGGTTATATACTAATTTTATTAACATTTTTGTAAAAAAATAAATAAGTAAAAATGACTAACCACAAAGTAAATGCTTTAAATATTAATAATATTGAGAATATTAATTTAATTGGTTATTTACTATGGGTAAGACTTCAATTATTTCTAATTAATTTATACACAAAGTGAATGATAAGAAAAGCGTGAAAATAAAAGTTGTTTATTTTTTATTAATACAGTGGAACCCCGGAAATACGAAATCTAGGAAAATCCGACCAAAATGTAGAAGAAAAATTCAAAACAAACACGCAAAGACTAAAGAACACATGTATTATTTTTGTAATATACTCTGCCATACTTCAAAATCTATTAATCATCTACCCACATATGACACGAATCCAAGATCATTGCATGTAAACAAGATCGAATAATTAATTTACATCATTTTTAGTGCGTCCAAATAAATCTGGATTATCTCCAATTATATTATTTATTTTTCATATTTTTTTCTCACCAATAGATGTCTCTAGTGAAATTCTAAGATGTTCAGGTACAATGTTTCGAAATCGGATCATATACGAGTATACAATTGTTTGGTTGTCAATCATGGGTAGATTATTGAATGTTTCACGTGTGTAAAGTGATCACTTAAACCAGGCTATGACTTCCATACTCTTCTTCATCTTTGTTGAATGTCAAAATATAGTATAAATTTACTTATATATACACATATATATGTATATATATATATATATATATATATATATATATATATATATATATATATATATATATATATATATATATATATATATATATATATATATATATATATATATATATATATATATATATATATATATATATATATATATATATATATATAATAATAATTTAGAAAATACTGATAATGTGACCATCGACATATTTAATGATGGCACGGAGAAATACAAGAGGACTATTACCGGATTGGTGAAATCAATTTCAAATTGATTTCACCAATTTGGTGGAGTCTTGAATTTTATACCTTATGTAGCGTAGTTTAATTTCACTTTTTATTTTTACTTCTAATTTTTATTTTTATTTTTCTTACTTCATTACTTTTAATTGTTACTACCCTTTTTTTTACCACCAAATTACTATTGTTTATATATGTGTTTAACCTGCACCTTTATTGTTTCTGTAAGCTTGTTGTGTTCCCATGTAATTGATGAAAAACATCAAAACTATCTGTATTGCACTGTATTTCGTTTATTGTAATATGTTTTTCATTGTTTGTGAACCGTAAATAAATAAAATAAAATAAAATAAAAATATATATATATATATATATATTTATATTTATATATATATATATATATATATATATATATATATATATATATATATATATATATATATATATATATATATATATATATATATATATATATATATATATATATATATATATATATATATATATATATATATATATATATATATATATATATATATATATATATATATATATATATATATATATATATATATATATATATATATATATATATATATATATATATATATATAAATATATATATATATATATATATATATATATATATATATATATATATATATATATATATATATATATATATATATATATATATATATATATATATATATATATATATATTTTTATACTTCTAATTAGATATTTCAATGACTTAGCAAATAGTCGTAGTTCTGATAAATTCACTTAAAATTTTATATTATACGGTAAAATGATCGTTAGGTAGACTTCAAGGATAATAATCAATTAACAACACTTGACAATAAAATTGTCAACATTTTTATGTTTGTTTGATAACAAAATGGAAAATAAAACATTTGAGCTCAGCGAATGATGATAATAAACGTTTTGAAGTACAGGAAAAAAAATACAACGAACTATCGTAAATATAACGAAATCGCTGAAGGCTTCTGATAAAAAACAAGTTTAAATATTCAAATCACTTATCTAGCTAACTAATTGACTAACTAAGCATCACGCCGCTTCCGCGGGGGTAGGCAGAGATAATAGAACGCCACACCAATCTGTTTTTAATAAACAATCTTCGCCTCTTCCAGATTGATGCATCTCCTCATACATATCAGCTAATTATTCCGACTCCTGACCTAACTACGCCGAAGCGTTTGAAGACTCAATCATGCAACGTTTTTCTCGGTCTTCCTCTGCTTCTTTTACAAACCAAATTCACCTCATAAATTTGTTAAAATGTTCTTTATTTGCTCTTTTGATTCTCACGTCCAAACCATCTCAACACACCTTTCTTAATTTTATCGATAATTTATCATCGTTAAGAAATATATTATTTATTGATTCGGCATTAACTTTGTGGAATGACATGATTATTTTATTAAAATTACACACTTGAATATACCACTTTAATGAGTTTTATTTTTATTTACATTTAATCCTATTAATCCTATAATAATTAACATGTAATTATTAACATGTAATTATTTACATTTAGTCCGCCTCCGTAGTGTAATGGTCAGCACGCTCGGCTACCGTTCTGGAGGTTCCTGGTTCGATTCCCAAGGGGGGTAAAATAAATATTAGTGATTTTTTCACTGTAATATTTATTCAAAATTACCATGGACTGGTACCTGAAGTGGAGGGCTGATCACCTTTCCTTCATGAATAAACGATCCAGATAACACTGCGTTTATATGACGCAGTGCCCTATGCACCATTTGGGTGCGGATAAGGGTTTTATATATATATATTTATATAATTACATTTAATTATTTTTAATTTGTACCAGAAGATGAAAACATCTGTCGTTTTCGAAACTAGTCGTAAATAAAAGTAAAACTTATTAAATTGGTATATTCAAGTGTTAAGAAATCTATTGTACAATGTTTACTTATAATTAGTTATCCCGTATCCGCCTCCGTGGTGTAGTGGTTAGAATGTTTGGCTTCCGTGCTGGAGGTCCTGGTTCAATTCCCAGGAAAATAATAACTAGCGATTTTACGCTCTAATATTTATTTAATATTACGCTGGACTGGTCTCTGAAGCGGAGACGTGATCACCTTGTCTTCATGTAAGTAACGATCAAGATAACACGGCGTCAATACGATGCAGTACCCTTTGCACCATTGAGTACGCATAAGCGTTAGAGGATAAAGAAATACCAAGATAAGTATATTCTTGTTCATCTTTGCTTTTTTTTCTAAAAGACAAATATTTGTGTTTTTATTATTTACAAAAACACTTTAATTTCTTAATATTTCTGTGAGCCTAAGCGGGTTATCATTAGAAATAGGTATCAAATTGTGGTAGAGTGGGTTCAAACCCAGAAACACTGACTCGAGCGTCCGCGACAGTAACCACGGGATCACAACTCGACATAATGAGATGTCAAAAAGTAAAAAAAAATCCTCACAAAAAATGTACAACAGGTTGAAAGCGTCCAAATACTTGTTCACAAATCTGGATTATCTCCAATTATAGGAGTTATTTTTCATATTTTCATATATACATATATATATATATATATATATATATATATATATATATATATACAGTATCTACTCAATGAATTAGGGCCACGCAGAATTTCGCGCAATTTCTCAATTCAAACAGGAATAACTCAGAGAAAACCTTGAATAAAACAACATTGAATTTTATTTACACATGAACACTTTATTACGCTTAAATTATGCATATATTTTCATATAAATATAGTTAGTATTTAGTATTTCCACCTTTGGCAGAAATAACTGCCTCAATTCTTTTTGGCATACTTAAAATGCACTGTTTTATCATGTTTTTTATTTCTTCGTCTTCTGACCAAATTTTTTTAATATTTTTTTTTTGACAGTCTACTGTCGGATTTGGAAATGAGTATACCTTATTTTTTAACATGCTCCATACGTTTTCTATAGGATTAAGGTCCGGAGAATTTCCAGGCCAGGGGAGCAAAGGCAGATTTTTGTTAGACAAAAATTTTATTATTGATTTAGCCCGGTGGCAAGGTGCCCCATCCTGCATGAAGGTGTATGGACCTTCTGTTGGGTCGAGTGTATGGTAGAAGGGCAATAAAATTCGTTCGAGGACCTGCTTATAGGAATTTTGGTTCATTATTCCTTCCACGAAAAACAACGGCCCAGGTAAATTGTTAATAATACATGACCATATCATTGTTGCAGGGGGGTGTTTGATAACTTTTACCACACAGGCCTCATCGTAACGTTCCATTGGTGTTCTCCTGACGAATCGACGGCTCTCTGTCACGGCTTCTAACCGGTACTCATCACTAAAGATGACCTGAAAAATAATGAAAATTTAAGTTTAATTCAAATATATAAGTTTATTTACTAAAATGATATGTTGAAAATTCAATTTAAATAAATACCTTTTTCCAATCATCTACCGAGTTATTTCGATGTAGCCTGGCCCATTTTAATCGATCCGCTTTCATTCGTGGTGTCAATTTTGGTACTTTTACAGGGCGCCTGCATTTCAGATTTACTTCGTAAAGACGTCGCCTCAGTGTTGATACCGATATATTTATACCCTCTTCTTCCAATTTTATTTTTAATGTTTTTGCTGATGCACTACGGTTTTCTAAGGCACTTTGAACGATTTTTCGATCAGTCCTCGGTGTTGTTTTTCTAATCCTACGACAGTTCTTTCGCCGATTGCTGGTGGCGGGTGACTGATTTTTTATTGATTTTGAAATTTAGTCCACTGTTTGACGAGAAACGTTTTCTTTTTTTGAAATTTCTCTAATAGATAGTATTCTTAATTTCAGTAGCACTATAACACTAGACTTTTTTTCCTCGGAAATATCTTTACTTTTTCCCATTTTGTCCTTTTCAAAAAAAACACTTGTGTTTACAAAAAAAAATTATACTTTATGAACTAAAATTAAAAATTAAGTTTTTTTCACAAGACACGATAACTATATAACTTCTCTGAACAAAACAACAACCAGAACTCAAGAAACTTCACTAATAAATAAGATAGGACTATTTTTTGAACTTTCAACTATCTGTCTACCTGTGCTAATTAGGGACCTTTCTCAGAAAAAGGGTTTGAAATTTTATAAAGGCTTAAATAATCCAGGTATATTTTACATATTATTGAAGGTAATATACATGATATTAGATGTCAATAGAAAACTTAAAGTATTTATGTAAAATAAATATAATAATCCAAAAGATTTCAGAGTATTCAAAAAAATAATGGGTGGCCCTAATTCATTGAGTAGATACTGTATATATATATATATATATATATATATATATATATATATATATATATATATATATATATATATATATATATATATATACATATATATATATATATATATATATATATATATATATATATATATATATATATATATATATATATATATATATATATATATATATATATATATATATATATATATACATATATATATATATATATATATATATATATATATATATATATGTACATATATATATATATATATATATATATATATATATATATATATATATATATATATATATATATACATATATAAATATATATATATATATATATATATATATATATATATATATATATATATATATATATATATATATATATATATATATATATATATATATATATATATATATATATGATCCAATTTTTTCTACTGTAGCCTATGACGGTCGTAGACCTTTTAAATGACCAGACTTCCATATTTTTTCTTCTTCATCTATGTTGAGAGGTCAAAAATAATGAACAATATTTATTAAGCGACAGTTGTTTAAAACGCATATGCAAAATTTCCTACGCAGGACCTTGTAGATTATGTTGCATAATGTGCTATGACGTCATTCATTCAGAGCAATGCACTTCTGAAATTACCTTGTAGCAATATTATGAATTCTGCAAGCGTTCAACGCACGTCATTAAACCGTACACGCATCACGTAGACCGCTCTTTATTATTATAATATTATTTTCAGGCACGCACACAAATATATTCTTTTTTTTATGAGTTTTCAGGAGTATCATTTCAGGTTTTATGTTTTGTTTTTATTGGCAAAGTACCCAAAATTGAGTGACACATGCCATAACAATGATTTTATTCAAACATTTTTTTCAATGATTTTACTTTACAACATTTTGAGTGTGTCGAAATACTTGTTCACAAAATCTGGATTATCTCACATTTTCTGGCGTTTCTCATGTGTGTGACTATTATCCAGGATTCGGACCTCACATACTAATATAAGAGTTTCTGCTTTGTAAAAAGCTTCTTTACATCTCACCAATAGACGTCTCTAGTGAAGTTCTAGTGATTCAAGAACAAGGTTACTAAATTGGTTCATATGTATAGAACCTCCAAGAATTTGAATAGTGTAATTGTCAATAATGGGTAGAATTGGTGAATGTTACACGTGTGTAAGGTGATCACTTAAACCAGCCTATGACGGTCGTCAGCCCCGAAAATGCCCAGACTTCCATATTCTTCTGCATCTTTGATGAGATGTCAAAAAAAAATACTTTGTGTTACTTAAACGTTTTGCCATAATTTTTAAAATGCGTTATGACCGCACTATTATAATTTTGGGAGTTCATTGATAAGAGATGCTGGATATTCAGAAGGAAGGACAAACCCTTCAAGCGAATGTCCTGAAGGAACTAAAGGTTAGGGAGTAAGGGACAGTTAAACAACATGTCATCAGCAGTCTCATCCTCCTCTCAACACGCTTATAATGAACAAGTTAGAATGTAATTTTTTCGAGGTGGGATGCAAGTATAGTATGTAATTGTTGGGTAATATATCAAAATAAAACAGGGTTTTTGTTGGATTGAATTCTACATTTATTTATGTATATCTTAATACGTGACGCGTTTCGTCGATAATGTCCTAAGAAGACGAAACGCGTCACGTATTAAGATATACACAAATAAATCGCTTACTCCTTTCAAGAACGTCATAGATCAAAAATCGTCAATTTTGAGTTGTGCATGTTTTCGAAATGTCCAGAAAATATACTATATCCCAGCAAAAGATGCATATTTTTAACTTAATATTTACCCGCTACAGGGCAGAAAATGTTATTTTTGCATTTTGAAGAAAACATAATATTTAATTATATTTTTTTTAAATACTAAATATTTTTCAAATGGAGAAAAAACATCCAGGTTTTACCTAAAAAGATCTGTTGTACAGTAAAAAGTTCAATAAGTGGCTTGATATTTATTTTTAATACATTTTATTTTGAATATATTACCCAACAATTCTATATGGAATTCTACCAACTGTCAGCAGTTACATAAATAAGTATAGTGTGTCCGATCCTCAGCCTGCACAGACCAGGTTTTAAGTTATACATGGATAAAACACTTTCTTTTATACATAGATAAAAGAAAGTGTTTTATTTCCATGGTTAAAAATAGTTATTGATTCATGTCACTAAGTCATTCTTAAATATTATTTATAATTTATTTTTTTTAAATATAATCGCTTTAGAAAGTTCATTTAAATATTCGTAAATAACAATACCTCTCGTGTTATTATGAATGAGTGAATTTGCATACATCAGCAATACTCAAATATTTAAAAATATACATACATACATACATATATATATATATATATATATATATATATATATATATATATATATATATATATATATATATATATATAAATATATTATATATATATATATATATATATATATATATATATATATGTGTGTGTGTGTGTGTATATATACATATTTGAGTGTGTGAAAATGAATTGTGACACCTCGGCAGACGTGTGTTTAACTGGAGCAATGACCTGTCTCTTATGCCGAGATATGAATTCAAAACATGCATGTACCCATATGTACAGTACGTAGGATGCAAAGCAGCCAATACAAGTGGGTTGGCCGCGGTAATTGCTGCGTTTAGCTATGCTAATTCTATAATATTGCTCATAGCTAACATAAATTTTTAAACATAGTTCCACGTACAATAATACGTCATCTGGTTTTACCATACCATCATATTTTGTCAGATTATTTATGGGAGACAAAATAAAAATATCAATATTTTTGAAAGATAAAAATAACAAAATAACTGGTAAAAATAAAAGTTTAATAAAAATTGACAATCATGTTTTCAGGCGTCCTCCAGTCTTCGTGGGTAACAATCTGTATAAGGATTGGTTTGCGATCTTCACAGAATTCAGATGGGTTAAACCCAGGTTCAAATAGCTAAAAAAAAATAATTACAACATTTTGAGTGTGTCCAAATACTTGTTCACAAAATCTGGATTATCTCCAATTACAGGAGTTATTTTCATATTATTTTTTGACATCTCATCAAAGATGAAGAAGAATATAGAAGTCTGGGCATTTACGGGGCTGACGACCGTCATAGGCTGGTTTAAGTGATCACTTTACACACGTGTAACATTCACCAATTCTACCCATTATTGACAACCACACTACTCAAATTCTTGGAAGTTCTATATATATGAACCAATTTAAAAAACCTTGTTCTTGAATCACTAGAACATCACTTTAGAACTTTGGACACACTCAAAATGTTGTAAATAAATTATCTGGTCAAATTATAAGCTTAATAATAAAAAATGAAAATGGTATTTTCTGGCGTTTCTCGTGTGTGTGAATATAATCCAGGATTCGGATATCACATACTAATATAAGAGTTTCTGCTTAATAAAAAAGCTTATTTACATTTCACCAATAAATGTCTCTAGTGAAGTTCTAGTGATTCAAGAACAAGGTTTCTAAATTGGTTCATATATATAGAACTTCCAAGAATTTGAGTAGTGTGGTTGTCAATAATGGGTAGAATTGGTGAATGTTACACGTGTGTAAAGTGATCACTTAAACCAGCCTATGACGGTCGTCAGCCCCGTAAATGCCCAGACTTCCATATTCTCCTTCATCTTTGATGAGGTGTCAAAAAATAATATAAAAAAAATTAATCCTCCCGGTGTGTGGTCCAAACAATTTTTTTTTTATCTCGTTCTTATAAAAATATATATATATATTTAAAATGTCATTCTTTAAATTCATCACTTCTAAAAATATGACAAGTGATTGTACACTTCAATTTAAAAGTGTCAACATAAACAATTAGGTTATTGAACCGCTTTTCACAAATGAATTATTCATTTTTATTTATTGTGTCCTTGAGTCTCAAAAGCGGACACATCCACGGCGGCTGTATCTGTTAAAAAAAACTGGCTTAGCGAGATTTATGATATACTTATGTAGAAGTTTCAAAAATTTGAGTAGTGTGGTTGTTAATCATGGGTAGATATAGAGTAAAAAGTTATACGTGTATAAAGTGATCACTCAAACTAGCCTATTACGGGTTAATACCCAGACTTCACTTTTCTTCTTCATCCATGTTCTCCTTCTTCTTCCTGGCTACATCCCAGCTTATTGTCCTTGTAGACTGCTGGGGTCAGCTCTCCTCGTCCTCAGGCCGTAGGTCCTTCTGTCCTGGACAACGTCACCTAGGCCATGCCTTCGTATCATGTTATCTTTCTGCATCACCCATGAATTCTTGGTCTTCTTCTAGATAACTTTCAAGGAAGATCCATTTCTATTGCCTGGTTAACTACATGTTCGGGTTCTCTGCCTCCTATATAGGAGGTATTGATTGAGATGGTATTGGCATATGCCAATACCATCTCAATTGCCTTTCCTCTACCTTACTATTGATGCCTGTTACAGCCAGACTTCCACGAATACGTGAACTCTTTATTTTGTCTCTAAGGGACACTCCAGCTGACCATCTGAGCATTCGCATCTCAGCGGATTTTAGTTGCCTAGAGAAGGTGCTGTACATGGTCCAGCATCCGGAGACGTATAGGAGTGCGTGTCTGACAATTGATGGTAGACTTTCCTCTTTAATTTGGATGGCATTTTCGGATCGCAAAAGACTCCCGTCACGGATCGGTATTTATTCTTTATCTATGTTGAGATGTCGAAAATGTAAAAGTGAACTTTTTAGTAATCTGTGAAATCTTCAGTCTTTCATTCTCGTCTCTTTTGAGATATAAATGATAAATCTTGATAACAATCTCTTAAAGTGATTATACGCAGTATTTGCATACAAAGAAATTAAATATTTTGTAATTTATTTAAAAAAAATCGTTTATTTAATGCGCAACCCATCATGACATATCGCTCACTCCTTTCATCAAGAACGTCATAAATCAAAAATCGACAATTTTCAGCTGTGCATGTTTTCGGAATGCCCAGAAAATGTACTATATCCCAGCAAAAAAGCCATATTTTTAACTTAATATTTACCCGCTACAGGGCAGAAAGTGTTGTTTTTGCATTTTGAGGAAAAGGTATAGCTTAATATTTTTTTTTAATATCCTAAATATTCTCAAATGCAGAAAAAACCATCAGGTTTTACCTAAAAAGATCTGTTGCACAGTAAAAAGTTCAGTAAGTGGCTTGATATTTGTTTTTAATGCAGTGTATTATATTTTTAAACTTTAAAAACGTTCTCCAGAAAAATCGAGTTTTTTTTATTTATGACGTTCTTGAAAGGAGTGAGCGATATGGGATCGAATACAGAGCGGACATCGCAGTAACAAAAAACGCGCTTAGAGTGTCAGAAATGAAGATTCTAAGGAGCATATCTGGCAAGATAGAATAAGGAACACCAGGATAAGGGAAATATGCGAGATGGAAGATGTCGTTAGGTGGGGAAGGCAACGAAGGAGACCATGGTATGCGCGTGTGAGGAGAATGGAACCATCCAGACTCCCCCACATTGCACTGCACGGCCAACCCCAAGGCAGACTAGCAAAGAGATTGATTTACAGCTGGGATTCGACATCCCTCTTAAAATAGGTTATAAGACCCACACCAAGAAGAAGAATGTTAAGTAACTGAATTATGAAAAACTGATGATAAATTTTTAGTATCTAAATTAATTTCAAATTTAATTTTTCTTAAAAAAACTTTGCTGGATGTGGCTGATTTTGAGAAATAAGGATGCTCTTTGTTATTCCTACACAAATGTTTGAATGAAACGTAATTAAGCGTTCAGCAAACAAACAAAAGTCAAGTCATACAAAGGATTGAGAAATTTCTATTTGTTGCAAAATATAGGCTAGCACTCATTTTAATAGATAACGGTGTATTCTTGTCAGGCTGGCCCTCTGGGCTAACTGTGATCGACTTTCGAGACAACAATTTTCGGTCTTTGATACATCTTATTGTAAGGCTACACGGACATGAGTATTTAGGCTACCGATTGTTATTATTGAAACTAAGGTTTTTTATTGACAGCTCAACAAAGATGAAGAAGCGGCGATTTGTGTAAAAAGATTTTTGACACACTCCAAACGCAGTTCCGAAATTTTAGTAGCATGGCTGTCAATCATAGTAAGAATGGTAAATGTTACACAGTTTATAAAGTGATCACTTTAAACAGTCGTTGATAGGTCGAAAACCCTGTAAATGTCCAGACGTTCATATTCTTCTTTTTCTTTGTTGAGATATCAATATTATTACAATATTTTTCTGTATCTATGTTGAGGTATAAAAAAACTTGAGTTATCATTTGAATAAAACTCAAATAATCATATAGAAGGTCTATTGAGGACAGTCAGCAGTCCGGCTTCTCCTGAAGAGTGCAACGTGGTTTCCTCCCAGCAAAGAGCTGATGCTGACAAGTTCCCGATTAGCCCACACTAGATTATCCCTCCTGTTCCCAACAAAGATTAAAATAAAACATTTTTTAGGTTGAAGAAGCAAAAATCCACGTAATGATCTATAAACCTTGTCCACACGAGTAACACGCAGGGTAAAAAATAAACGCAACTCACATGTTTTTCCCTTTATTAACGGCAATTTATACAAAATAAATTACATGTATACTTCATGATAAAAAAATAACCTTTTTTTTTCCTTTTAAGTACTTGCATATATTATTGGTTCGAAAAGTACTAATCTAAACAAGGATGAACATATCGCTCACTCCTTTCAACAACGTCATGTATCAAAAATCGGCAATTTTCAGTTGTGCATGTTTTCGGAATGCCCAGAAAATGTACTACATCCCAGCAAAAGCATATTTTTAACTTTATATTTACCTGCTACAGGGCAAAAAGTGTTGTTTTTACATTTTGAAGAAAATGTATAAAAACTAATTAACTAACCACCACGCCGCTTCCCCGCAGGGGTAGACAGAGAGAATAGAACGCCACACCACTCTGTCTTTGCAAACATTCTTCGCCTCTTCCACGTTCATGCATCTCCTCATACATACCCGCCGATTGTTACGACTCCTAACTTGACCACTTTCAAGTATTTGGCATACATGATCGTGCCATGTTTTTCTCGGTCTTCCTCTGAAAATGTATTGTGTAAGTACTTTTTTTAAATATACTGAATATTTTGTCCAATGGAGAAAAAACAGTCAAGTTTTACCTAAAAAATGTTGCATAGTAAAAAGTTCAATAAGTTGATTGATATTTATTTTTAATACATTGATATTTATTTTCATTATATTTTTTAACTTTAAAAACGATCTCCTGAAAAATCAAGTTTTTTGATGTATGACGTTGTGGAAAGGAGTGAGGGATACAAACATTAGCTTGAAATGTTATAATTATTATTGCTTTATATTTTGGAAGTGACATATTCCAGATATCGATATGATCCGCGAATCATTGCCGAGGTTTTGCATTCGGTGTATAGGAGCATTGTTATTACAATAAAATATATGACGTTTCTCTTCTTTAAAAAAATAGAAAATAAACTCAAATAATGCATGCTGAATCAGCCAGGTACAAGCTGTAGTGGTTTGCAAAATTCGAAACTCATCCCATACAAAGTTATTTCAAAGTTTTGACATTACCTCAGGCGTAGTTCCGGCGCCGACCGCCTGTTGAATGGAACCAGTCGCAGGGGGTGAATAGAAGCGCTGGCGCTGCAGTCGCTATCAGCAGCCGCCATCTTGTTGAAAATTTTGACGTTTGGATTTCAATTCCCGCCGTCTCTAGGTGTTTGCGTCCGGTTTACGTCCAAGTTAACAATGCAACGGGACTCTTTGTTTGTTGTAGGATGCAAATGGCGTTACCATCACGATATAGCAAGATATTCCGGTCTGTTATTCTCTGAGACAAGTAAATGTTAATAACAAAAGAGGACAATATCAAAATTTAGGTATACAAATATCCAAAACTTAAAATAGGATTTGCAAACTGAAGATTCTACATAAATAAACTTATAAAAATCTTTAAACCCATACGTAACATCCTAAATAGAAAGATTTAGTAAAAATTCACCATACTTTATTTCAATATAATCTACAGCATAGGATTATTGATTGGGGTGGTACGAGTAAAGGTACATATATACTTATTATTCCTCTTCTAACCCTTATACGCACCCAATGGTGCATAGGGCACTGCATCACATCGACACAGTGCCATCTTAATTGCACAAAGGCAAGGTGATCAGCCCTGACTTCAGGTAACCAGTCCAGAGTGATATTAAATAAATACAAAAGTAAAAACCACGCATATTTATTTTGACCCCCATGGGAATCAAACCCGGGACCTCCAGATCGGTAGCCAGATGCGGTAACCGGCACACTATGGAGGCGGACATATATACACATGCTACTAATTTAAAATGCTTATGAGCATACTTAAGACGGGCATGATCTCTAGCTGTATACATTTGCTTGAGATAAGCATTCTCGTTTACATACTTCGATACAAGCATCACCCTTTTCAGACGCAGGAAAATCCAACGACTGTCGATTTTTGAGTATGCTTACTTCTAGCAAAGTACATGCACACCAGTGGCGGTACTTCCATAGAAGCCCATAAGCCTGGCTTGCCTAACAACTCCGAATAAAAATAACCAAATCTGCATCAAATGATAAAAAAATACATAATTAGGGTATGGTTGTTTTTAAATTATCGCGCGCTTGTTCGTGGTACTGGAATCATCTAGCCGAGAAAAGCCGAGATTACAATGCATTGTTTATCTTTATAATGTTTTTTGGGGTTTACTGTACTGGGAATGGTATGAATGGAATAAATTATAGGTACGTTATGTATTCACGAGAGTGGAAAATAAGGGCTTGCCTTACTGGTAAACCCTAGGCACGTCGCTGATCCACACATGCTACTAAGTTGCAATTACTCAATAATAGCATGCTTATGTGCTAGTAATGAGCATGTGTATCCAGGCGTTTGTACATTATTAAATCTATAATGATTGTCCAAACATCAAAAGTGAAAACAATACTAAAACTTATGACAGTAAAACGCAGTCATTTATTTACATCTGGTACACAATGTTGGTGCTACACAAGTATAAATAAATTCACTTGAACCAGCCTATGGTAGATCAAAGGCCCTGTTAATATCCAGATAGTCAATTATATTATTTATTGATTCGCTATTAACTTTGTGTGTTGATTTTTTTTTAAATTTTATATTTG
>NW_028282973.1:7500-12023 GCF_059751285.1 Brachycentrus maculatus | reverse complement strand
GGCGTGATGGTTATTTAGTTAGTTAGTTAAAATAATGAAAAAATAGGTACAAATAATAAAAAATACAAAACTTGGTGAATTAAAAAAAATGGTACAAATTAGGGGAGCTAATAATCACCATAAAATTCATAGCATGAAATCCAAAAATTGCTCTTAAAATTTTGACTTTAAGACATTAATTGATGTTATAATAATATCAACCAATAGCCCTATTCATTGCCATATTGATTTGGCATTTTGTGAATGACATATTGATTTTAAAATTAAACCGATGTATTGTGTTATAATTAAACACTTATTGTGTTTTATTTTATTACACACGTCTGATTTCGAAGACAACAGATGTTTTCGTCAACAGGTGACCGTAGCTAGATTTCAGAGTCACTTGGACATTAGGTAATTAAAAAGAAAAAAATAAACACTGATTGGGTAAAGGTTGTGATTTTATTTTAATATGTAACTTGCTAGGATTAGTAAGTCTAGAATTTCATCTGTATTAAGATATTTTATACATAAATATTAAAAAAAAAACACATATCGCTCACTCCTTTCAAGAACGTCATAAATCAAAACACTTGATTTTTCCGGAGATCGTTTTTAAAGTTTAAAAATATAATACAATGTATTCAAAATAACTATCAAGCCACTTATTGAAATTTTTACTGTGCAACAGATCTTTTTAGGTAAAACCTTAAGGTTTTTTCTCCATTTGAAAAATATTTAGTAAATTTTGAAAAATAATTTAACAAAAGCTTTTCTTCAAAATGCAAAAACAACACTTTCTGCCCTGTAGCGGGTAAATATTAAGTTAACAATATGCCTCTTTTGCTGGGATATGGTACATTTTCTGAAAACATACACAACTGAAAATTGACGATTTTTGATTTATGACGTTCTTGAAAGGAGTGAGCGATATATGTATAGTTTTAAAAAAATATATACAAATTTCTAAAAATATTATAAAAAAGCTTAGTCCAGTCAAATTCGAGAAACTAGAAATCTAATTAACTGTAAACAATTCAATGAATATTTGATCAAGTTAAAAAGAATTGAATGGTCTTGAGTGTGCGAAAACCCACACAAACGGCACAATGTAAGAAAGGGTGCTCCCATTTCCTACCATTCAAATCGGACATGATTTATTTAGCAGAACAAAATGAACAACTTCCAAAGAAACGTCTTATTATGTAGTTATTTTTAAATTTAAGTTTCACTTGGTAAATAGCATTTAAAAAAAATCTACTATGACTCGTGTTTAAATGCATTCAGGATCATTTTCAAACGCCGTGTGTGAAGCTAAGTTCAAATTTTGTTAAAAGTTTTGTGACTTTTAGAAATAATGTTGTAAAGATTTTAACGTTGTTGTTTTAATGTGATTGATTTCTTTCAAAAGGTTTTAAATACTCTGAAAATTTGTTTTTCGAAGACATTATTGACTTTTAATTTCGGTGTATATTACTTTCTTAATATCTAAATGTAATACGTATTTTCATGCATTTTCAAACATTGTAGAATGATGCTGAATAAGTCAAAATACGTGTGACAATATATTAAAAAAAATAGTGGTATTTACAAAGTAAATTTTAATGTAAAAACGGATTGATTTCTACAAAGTGACTGCCGAATATAAATGAAATAAATGATTTTTGTTTCGAAATTTCGACAGTTATAACAATGCCATACAATAACAGTTTAATTTGTGTGTACTACTGTCTTGAATATATTTTTACTTTTATTTTTAAGTTTTTAAAATTTATTTATTACAAGCTTTATCCGGCTATGCATTATGGTAGAGCTCAGTCTGGTAAAATGGAATATACAGAAAATCTAAAAAACGCATAACTAAAAAAAATCATAAAATGAAAAAAAAATGTAATAAGACATACAAATGTTCTCAAAGCTAGTCGTGTTTACATAAATAAACTCAAAACATGATCTTCTAGAAGTTTTTTTTCAATATTTATATTAAGTTAATGAATTAGGAGATGAGCTAAACAAGAGTGAATCAAAGTGTGCGTAGGTTTTCGATATACATCAAAAGTTATTTTGAAATCAACATCTGATCCGATATGATTTGAATGCTTAGGGGATAATCCATAATCACATAAATGAAATAGATTTCTGCGAGATATTCTCTGGGTATTATTTACCAAAGGATATTGATATTCCTACGGAGCCCACGATATGCAAAACAAAATAATTAATATTGATTATAGATATAATTTATATTAAATATTTATACTCGGTCAATACCAAATAATTCCTATTAATATTCATGCCGGCATCGCTCTTGTTCTGTTATACGGATGTGACAACTTCTTTTAGGAGAGACTTTTATGAAATGCGTGCAAGATTCTTCCCGAACTATTTTACATACTAGAAAAAAAATGCTTGAAAACGCACCCAAATATATACATTCACACACATTTATATTTATATTTAAATATATATATATATATATATATATATATATATATATATATATATATATATATATATATATATATATATATATATATATATATATATATATATATATATATATATATATATATATATATATATATATATATATATATATATATATATATATATATATATATATATATATATTATATATTTATTTTAAATTAATTAATTTATTTCCACCAGTTAACTTATTTTTGTTGTAAATAAATTAACTGGTCAAATCATAAGCTGAAAAAATAAAAATGAAAATCATATTTTCTGGCGTTTCTCATGTATGTGATTATAATCCAGGATTCGGACCTCACATACTGAAATAAGAGTTTCCGCTCAAAAAGTACCTTTTTTTTCATCTCGCCAATCTCTAGTAAAGTTCTAGTGATTCAAGAACAACGTTTTGAAATTGGTTCATAATCATATACATATATAGTGTGGTTGTCAATAATAGGTAGAATTGGTGAATGTTACACGTGTGTAAAGTGATCACTAAACCAGCCTATGATGGTCGTCAGCCCCGTAAATGCCTAGACTTCTATATTCTTCTTCACTTTTGATAAGATAAAAAAAACAATATGAAAAATAACTCCTTTAATTGGAGATAATCCAGATTTGCGAACAAGTATTTGGACACACTCAAAATATTTTAACATTAACAGATATTTGCGTCTAACCCTGTGTTTGTTATAAATTATTGATTAACCTAGTTCCATTATTAATTGACATACGTTACCATATGTGAGATAATCACATAGAGTAACTTACGTCAATAACAGTCTATAGTATTAAAATGATCTGTCTTGATCTGTGAGTAGTTTGTGACTATGAATAAGATTGATCACTTCACTAATAGCTCAGCACTAACTTAGTGCTTTCAGTTACCAGTATTTATATTCACCATTAATTACATAACTGTATAAATACACAGTAAACTTTACACTTGTGTTACGCGTGTTTCAATCAATGTCATTGTTAAATTATTTTCTTAGAAATTATTAATGCCTAAACTCTATATACTGAAACTTTAATATACCTAACTAATAAACTTACTAACCAGTATGCGCTTATGACCATGAAAAGCTGTCCCACCGCATGCCCAGATCTGATACAGAAGCATCTAGGCTTCCTGACAGATCTGCTCTTGCAAAGCAATTTTTTTAAACTATGTTGCGAAATTTATTAAAAATGTGAAACAACATAAAATTGTCTCTTGATTTTATTGTGAATTTACATTTATAAGTTTCAACATCCTTGTCACTACCAATCTAAATAAATAAAAGTTTAGAAATTCGTCACCAAAATTTCTAAAAGTACCCTGGTGTAGGCAGTGAAAGGGATTAGTATTTAGTTCAGTTAGTCAGCTAGACCCGATTCCGACTCGACGTTGGCCGGTACACAAACACCCACGACCCACAATGACCAGCACGGCAGGCGGACGCAGAATAGTGCAAAGACCGTACGGTGTTTAAAAAGATGTGGAATGCATCAAAACACGTGTCACAATTGATTTTAAGGAATAGTGCTATTTACCAAGTAAAAATTAAATTTAAAGTCAATAAATGAAATAACCCCAATTTTTATAAAAGACTCTTTTATAGATTTTGTTTTAATTAAATTTGTAACTAAACATAATAAATGTTTCACCTTGTGTTTCCAAACAAATGTTCTCTTCCTCAAACTTTTTGTGTATCACCATGACTCCTCAAAGTTTGTCTTTCAGATCTTTTATAACATTTCAAACTTTCGCTTGATCGACGTTTTGATAAGCATTGAAATGAGTGTTGCAAAACAATCATTATTAACCCTTGAATACTAAAGTATCGTAAAAATTACGACGGCAAAATGACGATTCCTGGAAAAAAACAATGTTCGCGTCGTCCCGGACTCACTTGAATCGGTTGAATCTATTGTATTGTATTTTATCCATTGTATTGTTTTTAGGGATCAACTTTATTAATTTATTATTTACTATACACATTCATTATCATTTTAAAGATATATAAAGAGAATATGCCATAAATCATTGTATTAAATAGGCAAGGAGAACATTATTAAGCAAT
>NW_028282973.1:0-5000 GCF_059751285.1 Brachycentrus maculatus | reverse complement strand
CTATGGTTTTTGCTATGATTTTTCTAAAAATTTACGTTTTTGTTACCTCGAATTTATATAAAAAATATCAATATTTGTCTTTCACGACAGTTCCACACGTCTGTTTCTACCGTTCCAAGCACTTTGCGATATATTGACGATCTGTCTCGAAAAATTATACCCTAAAAGGTTTTTGTTTGTAAATCGGAACCTTAAAAATGCTGGATATTGGAGGGTACAAGGGTTCGAAAGTAAAAAGACCATCTAAGTGAAAAGATTCGTCCTGAAAAGGAATTTTCGGACATGGATAAACACAGCCATTTCTCGCGAAATATTGATTCAAGCGTGGTTTTTGACATTGAGAGTATTGGTGTATCGATTCGCATTTGTCATGTTTTAAAGATAAAGGTTTACTCGTATCATATTTTTGTTTTATTCCGTGTTGGACTATTCCTCGTAAGAAAACATTATATTATTAATATTATTATTAATACACTAGTAGCTATTTCGTAGTCGTACAGGAGAAAGTGACCAACTAATTAAACGTACCTAAAATGTTCAGGAGGGCCATTTAAGTCACTTTTGCTTGGCAATAATTTTTTTTTTCTTATTTTTTCTTATTTTTATTTGTATACATTTATTTAAATCAAAATTTATATACGACATTTTGAGTGTGTCCAAATACTTGTTCACAAAATCTGAATTATCTCCAATTGCAGGAGTTATTTTCATATTAATTTTTGACATATCATCAAAGATGAAGAAGAATATGGAAGTCTGGGCATTTACGGGGCTGACGACCGTCATAGGCTGGTTTAAGTGATCACTTTACACACGTGTAACATTCACCAATTCTACCCATTATTGACAACCACACTACTCAAATTCTTGGAAGTTCTATATATATGAATATGAACCAATTTCAAAACGTTGTTCTTGAATCACTAGAACTTCACTAGAGACATCTATTGGTGTGATGAAAAGAAGCTTTTTATTGAGCAGAAACATTTTTATTAGCATGTGATTTTATTGCCAAGTACATTTGCCTCATTGATTCGTTTTACCATTCTTTCTTCACTCATTCGATTCAAATGCCCAAAGCATGACAACACACCTTTCTTGATTTAATTGAAAATGCCTATCTCAGCCTCTTTTTTTATGAAATATAAAAAAACATGTTTACGGCCTTAAACTAATAAATTGGATACGTTTAAAGAATGTGAAGGTAGGAACGTTTAAAATTTCATTTTGCCTTCAAAATTCATCAAAGAACACGTGTTTCTTTTTCACAATATAAATGATGTTATATCAAAAAATACTTTAAATTTTGAAATAATTAATGGGTGCCATACAAATCTTAAACAAAAGGATTTTTCCAAAGAAAAAAAACAAGACCCATATCCCGTGGCACGATATATGTATAATGTAACAGATTTGAAATACCTACATATTTAAAAACAATAAATTCAAATGTTTTTTGCAAAAAAAACATTGGCAGGTTCGTTTCTATGACGTAATACATTTCATTCAACCAAAAATGGACTAGCAATTAAGAAATGAAGATTTTGACCTTGTGAGTTATGTAGAAAAATATCATTAATTGGTTCGGCAGTCACTTTTTGGCAATATCTACCATCGTCGAACACTGTATATTTGAAAATGATGCAGAGTGCATCGAAACACGTGTCATAATACATTTTAAAAAATAGGGTATTTACCAAGTTAAACTAAATAAAAAAATAATAAGTTGACCATAGAATAGTGAAACAAATTGATAGATCGAATGTGGTTTATAATATAAGCAGAAGATTGAGGAAAAATTGGCATGATCAAATATTTCTAATTCTTGAGAGTGGTCAGGTTAGGAGTCGGAATAATTGGCGGGTATGTATGAAGAGATGCATGTATGTGGAAGAGGTAAAGATTTGTTGTAAAGATTGATTGTGGCGTTCTATTCACTCTGCCTACCTCTGAGGAGAAGCAGCGTGATTGTTAGTTAGTTTAATATTACATAAATTTACGAAAATCTCTATATGAGATAATTTGGATATAATAGTTTCACACTTTTTTTATCGTAAAATAAAATTTCGTTATTATTTTCAATTATTTATTCAAAATTGTTTAAATTGCCTTGAGATTGTATATTTCAGTATCAATAATATATTTTTTTTTAAATTTTAACAAATAAATAATAACAATAGCAAAAATATGATAAAATATAACTTTTATTGAAAACACCAATCCTCCTAAATTTTGGAATAAAACATTGTATATTATAAATACATATTAAAATATAAGTTTTATGTTCCTTTGAAAATCAAATCAGTTGAATCCTTATATTTTCAATAATTTTCAGATCATGGAGGGATGGTAATTAAATATTTATAAATAAAAACTGAAAAAACTGAAATGAAAATGCAGAAATGCGGAAAAAAATGAAAGTATTTAACTTGAAAGAAAAATGCAAACCAAGCCTTTTAATTCTGATTTTCAGATGAATTATTCATATTTTTTTAAATCAAAATTTATCACACATTTCTTCTGTATCATATTTTAAATCGTAATTTCAACGTGTTTTTAAGAATTCACATAACTGGGATTTGCCGAAAAACTAATTTCTAGAAGGACCTTTTGAAACTTAAATCATATTCGAAAAAACTTACATAAAACTCTTGTATCGTGCAATCCTAGTCAAACATGATAAAGGGTATGTTAATCTAAATACAATATTTTTTTATTTCAAAAACTTTTGTTGAATTTCGCAGATTGCCGTCGCAAAAATTAAGCCGAAAATTCAAATTTTTATATTTATATCATAATTTTTCTTTTAATTTTCAACTTAATTTTTTGACTCGTACTAAGTAATTTAAAATTGTGTTATTCTTTTTATATGTACAACTTATTTGTAAAGTGTAAAAAAAGTTTAAATTTGTGTAAAATTCAAGTATCATTTCAATATTTATACTTTATCGGCTAAAAAGTAATTTTTCATTCTACTATAGTGGAACATACATTGAAAGCTTTCCCACCGCATGCCCAGATCTGATACAGAAGCATCTAGGCTTCCTGACAGATCTGCTCTTGCAAAGCAATTTTTTTGGAAAACTAAGTTGCGAAATTTTTTGAAAATGTGAAACAACATAAAGTTGTATCCCGATTTTACTGTGAATTTATATTTAAAAGCTTTCAATATACCTGTCACTGCCAATTTAAATAAATACAAGTTTGTAAATCCATCACCAAATTTTCTAAAAGTACCCCGGTGTAGGCATTGAAAGGGATAGAACTATAATGGAACAGTGTAAAACCCAAAAAATAGCTCACTATCCATGGTAGCACTCTTTGAAGACCTTTTCTAAATACCTATCTACTTTATAGGTCGCAAGGCAGTTAGTTTTTCATTTTGTTATAATGGAATGTTGTTAAACCCAAAAGATAGTTCAGTATCATTGCTACATGAATTCTCTATGTAGCGCTCTGTGCGGACGTCTCCTAAATACCTATTATTGTACATTATAGGGTGCCAGTCAGTTTTTCATTTCATTATAATGGTATATTGTTAAACCCAAAAGATAGTTCAGTATCATTGCTACATGAATTCTCTATGTAGCGCTCTGTGCGGACGTCTCCTAAATACCTATTATTGTACATTATAGGGTGCCAGTCAGTTTTTCATTTCATTATAATGGTATATTGTTAAACCCAAAAGATAGTTCAGTATCATTGCTACATGAATTCTCTATGTAGCACTCTGTGCGGACGTCTCCTAAATACCCATTATTGTACATTATAGGGTGCCAGTCAGTTTTTCATTTCATTATAATGGTATATTGTTAAACCCAAAAGATAGTTCAGTATCATTGCTATATGAATTCTCAAGTGGTAAAAAAGGTGTTTCATTTTATAATTTTAACATGAATTCTCTGTGTAGCGCTCTGTGCGGACGTCTCCTAAATACCTATTATTGTACATTATCGGATGCCAGTCAGTTTTTCATTTCATTATAATGGAATATTGTTAAACCCAAAAGATCGTTCAGTATCATTGCTACATGAATTCTCTATGTAGCGCTCTGTGCGGACGTCTCCTAAATACCTATTATTGTACATTATAGGGTGCCAGTCAGTTTTTCATTTCATTATAATGGTATATTGTTAAACCCAAAAGATAGTTCAGTATCATTGCTACATGAATTCTCTATGTAGCGCTCTGTGCGGACGTCTCCTAAATACCTATTATTGTACATTATAGGGTGCCAGTCAGTTTTTCATTTCATTATAATGGAATATTGTTAAACCCAAAAGATCGTTCAGTATCATTGCAACATGAATTCTCTGTGTAGCGTTCTGTGCGGACGTCTCCTAAATACCTATTACTGTACTTTGTAGGGTGCAAGGCAGTTTTTCATTTTGTTATAATGGAATATTGTTAAACCTAAAGGATTGTTCAGTATCATTGCTACATTAAATCTCTGTTAAGCGCTCTGTGCGGACGTCTCCTAAATACCTATCACTGTACGTTATAGGTTGCAAGGCAGTTTTTCATTCTATTATAATAGAACAGTGTTGGACCCAAAAGATCGTTCAGTATTTTAGTAAGTGTTAATTTTTATTTCTGTGAAACATGGCACCTTACAAGGGCCCAGAGCAGCCGTGTACTAAGCTTTGAGAATAGGTGTTTGCGGAGAATCTTAGGCGTGCGGTGATTTGACTTTGTGAGGAATGAAGAGATAAGGCGTAGGACGCAGCAAATCTTGGTCACAACTGTCGTCAAGAAAAGGCGATTCAGTTGGCTTGGCCATGTACTCCGCATGCCTCCTGAGAGCCTTAATCAAGCTTGCCTCTTTTACAAGGCATCAGGTTCCCGCCGCCCAGGACGACCACTGCTGACAATTCGTCGGCAGTTCTCGTCAGAACTTCGGGACGCGGATCTGACTTGGGAGGATGCAAGGGAGCTGGCAGCCGATAGAAAAGCCTGGAGACAGTTTGTGGACTCCATATGCTCCACCTAGGGAGCGGATA
>NW_028282972.1:0-18967 GCF_059751285.1 Brachycentrus maculatus | reverse complement strand
GGGGGGGGGGGTGAAAATAAATATTAGCGATTTTACACTCTATTATATATTTAATTTTACCCTGGACTGGTCCCTGAAGCGCAGGAGTGATCATCGTACTTTAATGTAAGTAACAATCAAGATAACATTACGTCAGAACGATGCAGTGTCCTATGCACCATGGGGTGTGGATAAGGGTTTGAAGAAAACAATCAAAACAGTCATTGCAAACAATCTTCGCCTATTCCACATTCATGCATCTCCTCATCCATACCCTTTGATTATTTCGACTCGTTATGATTGTTCCTACTTTATGATGCCGTTTTCCTCGATCTTCCTCTGCTTCTATTACCAACCACATTCGCCCCATCAATTAGTTTCTTTCTTTACTCAATCGATTCATATACCTCAACCATCCTTACATTATTTTTATTAATTGTATTGATAATGCTTCTATCAGCCTCGCATTATTTCCTTTTATAACTAATTGGACATTTGGCTCACGCCTTTCAACAACGTTATATATAAAAAATCGTCATTTTTCCGTTTTGCACGTTTTCGGAATGCCCAGAAATTGTACTAAATCCTAGCGAAAGCGGCATATTTTAAACTTAATATTTACCCGCTACAGGCCAGAAATTGTTGTTTTTGCATTTTGAAGAAAAGGTAAAGTTGAATTATAATGTTTTTTAATAAACTTTATATTTTTCAAATGGAGAAAAAACCTTTAGGTTTTACCTAAAAAGATTTGTTGCACAGTAAAAAGTTTGTTGCACAGTAATAAGTGGCTTGATATTTATTTTTAATACATTTCATTATTTTCTTAAACTTGAAAAACGATCGAGTGATTTAATTTGATTGAAAGGAGCGAGTGATTTATCATGCAACGTTTTGCCGCACATTCGTCCTATCTGCCAACGATTTTTTAGTGTTTTCTTTAGATGTAATATATTTCATTACTCTCAAACTGAAATTGATTAATGAATTACCACAGAATTATTAATTCACTAACGAGTCACAGATTATAAGTCCCTTTGAGGCTTAGTTCTCCTAATCCTTACGGTATTATAAGGCTTAATTTTAATCATTTCTATAAACTCATCCGTATTGTACAATATATCAACCGGACAGATTCCCTCCACAGGCCTACCTCTATTTTAATGGAACTTTGTATCTTTTAGTATTGTTTCTGCCGGCCTACTAAATCAAGAGACAGACGGGATTTGGCCGAACTAGTTTCGTGAATAATAGAAAACAATGAAAAACTCAAATGCTGGAATACCATATATATATTTTGGTTTAAACATCCAATATTCTTTTGGTTTTAAAATCCAAAACTAAAATATACTGTTTTTCTGTTTGAGAAAAATTTTACGTTATTTAAATGCAATTTTGTCATTTTTGAGCTTATTCTACATTTGGATCTAATGATGACGTCTTTATGACGCAAAAAAAATAGAAAATCATCCTGGTAATGTATTAATGTGACGGAGAAAACAATTTTAAATACACGAGAGTAGAATACAGAGGGATGAAGATCTGTTTAATATTTTTTTATGATAATTTTTCAACAGGGTCATCAAATACATTCATACAACCAGCTGATGTTGTTTTATAATTCTACAAGGCTTTAGTAATCAAGTTTTATAGGTATGAATTCATATTTTATTTGAACAGGAATTATACTATTCTAGGCTGACATTTATGGATTTAAATATATTTTTTCATTTAATTTACTTTCAAGATAACGTAACGTTATCCAAATTATCATCTTCTGGCAAAAAAGACGTCGAAACGTGTTAATCAAATAATGATTAATGAAATGAATTTAAAAAAAAAATCGTTATACCTTAAAATGAATAAAAGTACAGGATGAATATTTTTTTTCGTATATTTATTTTTATTTTTAATTGGGACATAGAGCTAGGCGCAGTACAGATCTTCTTGCGTTAATTTGATTAATGTTTGAGTTTACAGTACACCGATTCGATGCAGTGCTCTATGCACCATTCGGTGTGGATGATAGTAAATCTTTCAGGCACTGTACTCAAAATTTAAAATTTATGGATCGTATTTATAATAAGATTTATAATACTTAACAATTGCGTTATGGTAATAAATCATGTGGAAAAGTTAATATGACAGTATTTAAAAATATATTCACTTAAATTTATCTTTCGTAGTATACTCGTACAATAACTTATTCTATCCTCTCTTCAAACGAATAATGCGGTTACTTTACCCGAAATTTACCTCCTTTGTCTACTCGACTGAAAATAGTATTTTCTATTTGAGAGCAACTCCTTGAGTCGCTCGAACTGGGGACGAAGAGAACCCTTTCCCCTGCAAGATTGATCTCAAAAGAAATATTTTACTTACCTTTCCTTTCCAAAATAATATGTTTATGAATCAGGTGAACTTTTGATGGATTATCAGACAAGCGTGAATGGTTAAGGGATAATATCCTCCGGGGCTTTCTGGAATGATAAAATGTACTTTGGGACGTAGGTCAAAGTTACAAAGGTCCCGTACTTATTTGAGGGTACCTATGTATCCCGGATATTCGGGCAATATTGGCGCGCTTTTCGGGTTCTGAAAACGCGTGACGCGATCAATCATTGTTATTTGTGTCGTATTACATATTCTGTGTCAAATTAAATGTGTAAATAGTAAGTAATACTTTTTATTATATTTGAGTTTTGTACTCACATTTCATGGTGAATTGCATTTTATAGAGTAAAATAACAACCATGTAATTTTTTCCACATGATTTTTTTTGGACCAGCAACCTGGTTTCGTCGTAACCGACATCATCAGACTGGTGTTAGGCTAGACTAAATTCTATGTTATATTCATTCAAACCCTTATCCGCATCCCAATGATGCATAGGGCACTGCATCATATAAACGCAGTGTTATCTTGACCGTAAACACATGAAGGAAAGGTCATCAGCCCTCCGCTTCAGGTACCAGTCCAGGGTGATATTGAATAAATATTACTGTGAAAAAATCACTAATATTTATTTGACCTCCAGAAAGGTAGCCAAGCGTGCTGACCATTCCACTACGGAGGCGGACAACACTATGTTATATACTATCTATGTATCTCCTCATACCCGCCGATTATTCCGACTCCAGACCCGGTTGCTTTCAAGTATTTGAGATACCTGATTGTGCCATGTTTTCAACGGTCTTCCTCTACTGCGTGATTTAAAAGTGTCTTCACATTAATTTATTTAAACAAGATAATTCTTGCCGATTGTTAATGAACACTTTTTTGCAATAATAAAATGATTATACATACATACATACATTCATTTTTGTGTGCTTAAATTTTTTTATTTATTAATTTTTTGTTGATTATCAGGACAATTGACACCTAAGCGCTTTCTACGAGTAGAATAAACTCTAAATAAAGTTTCTTTTTTTATCGTTCATCTGAATTGGTAAACGATGGGAATTTTGATATGTTACGCTCCAAATAGTCAAGGCTGAAATCACCTACCTTGTAACTCGACATTTATATCGTGGTGTACCCCCTTGTTTCGTACAATTTGTCTTTGACTTGAGCTTTGATCTTTCCTTTTTCCCCTTTTCCTCCCTCCCGTCCTTCTTCCAGGTATTTTCACAAATTAAGAAGCGTGGAATAGTACAAGTACTTATTTTCTTATAGTACTTATCTGTAACTCATTTATGTGGATGACTTGATTGATGTGAAATTTGCCTGTAAAATACCCGTACAAAATAAAATGAAATAATTTCTCAAATAATCTAAACCACAGGTTTCCAAACTTATTTAGTCTGGGGCCCTCTATCAAAATTTATCGTCAAAGGGGAAAATGAAATCACTAGAATGTCCCACCATAGAAAGAGGGAAAGAATAAAAATTTATGTCCTCCTTCTGAGCACTTCTATCAGTCTCTTTATTCAATTTTTCAATTTCAATTTTCAATTCAATTTATTCAATAATTAATAAATAAATTACAAACACTTTAGGCAAATACATTAAAAAAAAAATTAAACTAAGTAAGAAGACTCTTGTTAAATGCGAAGAAGAATCCCGCTTCGGAAAACTCCTTCGGACACATGAATCAAATCAATATCCAATGTGATATTGTTCAACATAGCGGTAGCTCTTCCTACAGGCATAACCATCAGCAGGTTGGTCCTGTGTATAGGAATATGAAACAATCTATGCCGACGCTGGCGCAGTCTTAGGTAACTATCGGGAACATACAGACCAATGCTCCGGATAATATTTTCTTAATTTAGACTTCTAATGCCCTGTAAAAGTCTTCTAGGATGCTCACAAGGGGGCGTTATCGCCCACTTTGAGAAATACTGATCTTAAAAGATGGCCTTGTCTCGTGATGCTGCAAATAAATTTTGCAATTATTTTAAATATGAATAAGCAATTCAGTCGCTTCGCGCGAGGCTAATACTAATTGACCGCTGATTTCGCTGGAGTAGTTCAGGGATTTATTAGCGATTTCGGGACCCCCTTCTCATTTGAATAACCGACCCCGATTTTAGGGTGAACCACCGGGCTTTCATTTGTTCAAAACATTAAGACGGATCTGGCAATAAATAGCCTCCTCTGATGCCTATTGGGGCGGGGTGGTCGTATTCGAATGAGTATCAAATGTTCTCTATCTTCAATTCATGCGTAATACTAAACATAATAATTATATATTTTTTTGTTGACATCTCATAAATATGAAGAAGAATATGGAAGTCTGGGCATTTACGGGGCTGACGACCGTCATAGGCGGGTTTAAATGATCAATTTAAACACTATCACATTCACCAATTCTATCCATTATTGACAACCACACCACTCAAATTCTTGAGATTTCTATATACATGAACCAATTTTTAAATTTTGTTCTTCAATCACTAGAACTTCACTACAGACATCTATTGGTGAGATGAAAAGAAGCTTTTTATTGAGCAGAAACTCTTTAAGTATATGAGGTCCGAATCCTGGATTATAATCACATACATGAGAAACGCCAGAAAATATCATTTTCATTTTTAATATTTAAGCTTATAATTTGACCAGATAATTTATTAAGAACATTTTGAGTGTGTCCAAATACTTGTTAAAAAATCTAGATTATAATTATAATCCAGATTTGTGAACAAGTATTTGGACACACTCAAATGTTGTAAATAATAATTCTAGTTATACAAAAAATATATTGCTTGTAAAAAAAGACCAAAATGTATCATTTTCAACTCGACAGAATAGAAAAAACGGGTGTAAGACTATGTTACATTTACGGTCTTATCCCATTGTCAACATTAAATCTCAGCGATTAAACATCACTCGAAAGTCACTAGGTACCTCTGATGCCCGTAAAATCAAACGTGTTGGAAATTGTAAGTTTCTTCAACCGGAACATCGGCTTAGCGCATAACTGTAAGTTTTATTTTTATTTAAAATCTCTGTAAAATTTGCATACTGCCCATAAGATTGTCTGATTAAAAAAACGTATTTAATATTGAAAGTGAATATTTTTATTCGCATAGCATTCAGTACAATACAAAGTCTTGCGGTTTGTCTTTTTAGTCAAATTCCACATCATTCATCGCATAATATAACGTTTATATTTTGTATTTAGCAGATGAAGAAAATATCAACAAACTTCAATTGTTGCAAAGCGGTTCAGTGACAATAATCATTATATAAACAAATATAGCTAGACTGACGAATTCAGAATCTTATTGAGTTGTGTTGAGATTGTAAAAAAAATATTAATTGGTAATCAAACATTTATGCACAAGTAAAAAAAAATAATGATCCATTTGAGCGAATTTATAAAAAAAATACTACAATTGTTATAAAGTATATTGTTTACGATTTTAATGCTAGAATAGAATGTAGTTGTTATATTAGAGTGTAGGATGTAAAATATATAATATATATTGCGCAATATTGTTTATATTATTCTTACATTCTCTTACTTTGTTATTCCACGTAATTAAGAAAGAATAATAAACTTATGATTAATTTATATTATTTTTAATTTTTGATGTCCTCATGTACCTAAAAGGGCTAATAATTACTCCATGTATACGAATAGTTAAATAAATAATAAAAATCTCTTGTGTATTTGGATTTTCTCTGAGCAATTATTAGGGTAACATAGGTTCATCTTAGCTCTCGGTTCGTCTCAGGTGGCAATTAGGCGGTCCTCCCAAAGCAAATTTTACGGCCGGCTTGCGCGGCCCATGAATATCTTCTCGGTTTATATGCTCGCCTGGTAACTTTACGTCACATTCCACCCCTTGGAGGTGTATTTAGTGCCCACCCCACTCACGTTTATTGCTCACTCGCTGGAAAACCCTGTTTCCACTGAATTAATACATTCCATTTGAAGTGAAGGAAAACTTTATTTTTGAACCGCTATTCAAAGCCTTCTGATTCTTTTTGATAAACGGTGCAGATAACGTTTATCGAATCGGAGAAAATTATACAAACTTAATAATATTTTCATCTCCAGATATCTTTTTTTATGACTATTGATTTAATATAATTTTAATCACATGCCCAGTAATAAATTTGTAATATTATCCCAGTTAAACGATTCACAAAAAACAATTATCATACAACATAAAATCACTATTAGTAACACTAGATTATTTACTATTTACTTTAAAATATAAATAAATATATATCTACATATATTTGCATATATCGCTCACTCCTTTCAACAACGTCATACATAAAAAAAGTTGATTTTTCAGGAGATCGTTTTAAAGTTTAAAAATATAATACAATGTATTAAAAATAAATATCAAGCCACTTATTGAACTTTTTACTGTGCAACAGATCTTTTTAGGTAAAACCTGAATGTTTCTTCTCCATTCGAAAAATATTCAATACATTAAAAAAAATAGTACTACAATACCTTTTCTTCAAAATGCAAAAACAACACTTTCTGCCCTGTAGCGGGTAAATATTAAGTTAAAAATATGCCGCTTTTACTGGGATATAGTACATTTTCTGGGCATTCCGAAAACATGAACAACTAAATATTGATGATTTTTGATATATGACGTTGTTGAAAGGAGTGAGCGATATATTAACATTTTATTTATAGCCGTCTTGTTTTTCCGTGTGCGCTGTTAAACGACACTAACCCTGAGCTTCTCTCCTTTATGATTATTTTGTAGCGACCGCATAGCAACACTTAGGTATTCTCTTTGTCACCCCTGTTCGCGGTTCTTCTAAATTACGTATTCCCTTCAAAATGAACGTTACTTAGTCGCGCATATCACATTACTCTCGCGATAATTGAATCATTCTATGGCAGACCACACCTCCAGGATGTGTACTAAGAGGATGCATTAGAGAGGACTTATGGCTCTTCTATTTTTTATTTTATTATTTCTTAAGTTAGCTCGTATTACATAATATAAACTATTTAATTCACTTAATTTACTACATATATATATATATACATATATATATATATGTATATATATATATATATATATATATATATATATATATATATATATATATATATATATATATATATATATATATAAATATATATATATATATATATATATATATATATATATATATATATATATATATATATATATATATATATATATATATAATATATATATATATTTATATATATATATATATATATATATATATATATATATATATATATATATATATATATATATATATATATATATATATATATATATATATATATATATATATATATATATATATATATATATATATATATATATATATATATATATATATATATATATATATATATATATATATATATATATATATATATATATTTATATATATATATATATATATATATATATATATATATATATATATATATATATATATATATATATATATGTATATATATATTTATATATATACATTTCCTTACAATACACAAACATTTATTTTTAAATTCTTTCAGACTCTTTTCATTCTTCATACATTCAGGCATCTCATTATACATTTTCAAATCCTTATACATTAAACAATTTTGTGACTCTGTTTTTTTCATGAATGGCAATCATTCTGAAATTATTTATTTTTGTGACAACTCTTTTGCCTTGTGTGATAATGCCCTACAAAGGCAACAATATAAAAAAAGTAAATATTTTTACATAATAAATAGTCATAATTTGTCTTTTGGTTTTTATCAATATCCGTTATAGTTTATAGCTGTAAACTGTATGTTGAGATGGTTTGGACATGAATGAGCAGTAAAACAGTATTACTAGGCTAGTGAAGTTGGAATTAGGAGCTTTGAAAGGCCGAGAAAAACTAGGCATAGTCAATCCAGGATTCGGACCTCACGTACTAATACAATAGTTTCTGCTCAGTAAAATGCTTGTTTTCATCTCACCACTAGATGTCTCAAGTCAAGTTCTAGCGATTCGAAAACAAGGTTTCTTAATTGGTTCAAATATATAGAACTTCCAAGAATTCAAATAGTGTGATTGTCAATAATGGGTAGAATTGGTGAATGTTACTCTGAAGTGATCACTTAAACCTGCCTATGACGGTCGTCAGCCCCGTTAATGCCCAGACTTCCATATTCTTCTTCATCATTGATGAGATGTCAAAAAATTATAAAATAATATTTTTTTGTCTGTACTTATCGCAATATTTTTGTATCTCTAATTCTTGTATTTCTAATAATTAAACACTTCGTTTTTTACCACTTGAGTTTTATTATAGACTACATGTTTCAGAAGTTAAACTTCCATCATTCAGGTCTGTATAATAACTAAAATATAAAATATAAAATTTTTCTATAAATAAGGAGAGGGGAAAGTAAGGGGAAGGGGTTAGTCAAGGAACGGAGTTTGAAAACAAAGGAAAAATTGAAAGCAATGGCGAAGAATTTTGAAACAATATATTATTTAATAAATTATTATTAGAATTCAGGTTTTTTTGTATTTCTAAATTTTCAAGATATTGATATTTTTCTTTTATTTCTAAGTTTGCTAGAACGACCCTCTATACTGTTCGACATCTACCCTCGTGAACCAAATGTTTAAGAACTTATTTATTATACAAGAGAACGTGCGCGACGTGAAAAAAGCTCTCTCGATGTTTCGATATATCGTAAGTCGATACAGTGGTCTCATTCGATTATTCATGGAAAGGTTTCTCCGTTTTCTTTACCTGAGATCTCACCCTCATCTCTTATAGAAGATTGATTATTGAAAGTAACGCATTATCCTGTTACTACCGATGTCGTTAGAACCGTGACACTCCTTGTGTAATGTTGTACAGTGTATATTATCGAAATATAAAATAATAATAATAATAATAAAACCCTTATCCGCACCCCAATGGTGCAGGCACTGTGTCTTATAAACGCAGTGTTATCATGATCGTTTTACTTATGAAGGAAAGGTGATCAGCCCCCCGCTTCAGGTACCAGTCCATGGTAATATTGAATAAATATTACAGTGAAAAAATCACTTATATTGATTTTTACCCCCCTTGGGGGAACTCGGGACCTCCAGAACGGTAGCCGAGCGTGCTGACCATTACACTACGGAGGCGTACAAGTATATTGTACAGTGTATATTATCGTAATATAAAATAGCAGTATATTATTTTATTACGTTTATTAATTTTAAAATTTAATTAATGTAAGTAGTGAAGTGCTGACACTTGTAAAAAAAAACTTTATTTTTTATTTTTTTACCTTTCTAGGCCAAACATTTCATTTCTTGAATTAAACATTCACCGCAGATACTTTGTGGTACATTTTATAATATCTTTATAAAATTAATTAACTTTGTGCGCAGCTTCATATTTTTTTAGGTGATTCCATTAGTTGTTATTTGGGGTTGCTATGCAATGAATTATAAAAATAACATTTATCATTTTTATGGAGTGTGTGGAAGTTTTTGGTGAAATGTTTTTTATTGTTTTTGAGTTAAAACCGGTAGGTTAAAGTGTATTATTAAAAAAGTGGTGAAAACAAAGTTAATTAATTTTATATACAAACTTTTTATGATTATTTTTATATTTTACTATAGTTTTTGTTAACAACTCGCGTTTACGAAGTAAAGTTAATACTCGTACATATTTCGATACTTCTAAACAAACATACAACCACATATTTTCCATTATCTCGTCCACGTCGTGTACCTTTTCCGATATTCGTTATATCGACTTTTTTTGTATTCCGATTGCGGCATACTCCTTCATCCTTCGCGGGATAATTGCGTTATTTGCCTTTACGAGAAGTTCCTTGTGAACCAGGCGACCCCGAAACTTTTTCGAAACCCACGTTGAATTCGTAATGAACTCCCTGTTTCACCTTTGAGCCTTTCTCGAAGCCTTCTTTCCGTATGTCCTTTTCGGATAGTCAGTGTAGCGTAAGTATACCGTCGTGGTTTTTTCGCATCGAAATAAACATTTTCATTTTTGATGGAAGTTTTTAACCGTCTGTTTTAAATCTAGAATTTAGGCTTCGTTCGCACGGTTAGAAAGGGTAGCGCAGGTTATGACTTGATTGTCTTACGAGATGATTGATTTATTAATCGATTATTTGATCGATTTGTTACTTAATGTTGTACAGGAATCTACGTTTGTCTGGCGGATAGTTTGGTGCATGAATAAATATCTTTATATTAATAATATTGAGAATGATAAATATCTATTTCAAATGAGTTGGCGATTTCCGTCTGAATTATTTTTTCTAAACTGATGTGTAACCATTTATTTTTATTTTACATCTTTTCCTTAATATTTCTTGTCTATTTAACCTATTTTTTGTTTTTAAATGATTACAACTAGTTTCATACCATAGGGTAACATATAATGTATACCCACGTTAAGGGCTATTCTTATGTTGGATTTTTGTTTTTTCTTGTTGTTTTGTTTTAAATATATTTAATTTTAAGCACTTACCATGAAATTCGTTAAAAAATAATCTACATTAATAAGAATGTAAATATATGTTTTTTTAAACTTGAATTTACTTACAATTTTCATCAACTGCTTTTAAAAATATGGCACAGCGTTGCGTTGGAATGCGAGTATATTTGTATTTCCTCTTTTTTCATTAAACCAGAGTGAGCCACAGCAATGCGAGGCTGAGTATTAATTTGTTATTAATAAATAAACGTATGAAATTTGTAGAAGCATATCATAGTTCAAAGATATATTATTAAATAAACTCTATTAAAAGATAACGTGGTTAGGCTAGTTAGAAAAAAATATGTTAAAAAAGGAGGAATAATGATATTTAATATTTGAAGGCCAAACAGTAGGTTATTTATTCTCTAAGTTAAATGAAATAAGGGGTTTTAATGAAATTTAGTGTATTTTGCTACTATTTTATTAAAATTAAACACTTGAATAATCCACTTTATCGAGTTTTATTTTTATTTACGACTAGTTTCGAAAACGACAATTGTTTTCATCTTCTGGTACAAATTAAAACTATGTTTTAATTTGTGTATAAATAAAATAATCATGTCATTCCACAAAGTTAATGCCGAATCAATAAATAATATATTTTGTTACTGTCGATTTGTTTAAATTAATAAATAATTCAAAAGACTTGAAAATAATTATTTGATATAATATAAATATATATTTTTTTACTTGTTTTCTCGTATGATGTGACCAACCTACGTCCGACGCTTGGAGAATGCATGGAACTCCGTTTGGTTGAAGCTATTCTGTAAGAGAAGAATGTACGTACACGGGTTTATATACAGCGTTACCTCCTCAAACACTTGTAGTCCTGATTAAGTGGGCCTACGGTCGAGTGGTGGGTGAATTAAGAGGAAAAAGTATTGTAATTGAATTCTGGCCGAACTTACCGTCTGTCCCATTTCTTCCCTAGTTCCCTGCGATAATCGTATGGCACGTGCTAGCACAAATATTTGCAAGATAATCATTTTGATGTTGGTCATTTTTGTACCGTGGACAGTAACCCTATTTCGGTTTTTGACCGTTTCTATATGCAATGAACTGCGCACTATTTTTTAACGTAATAGTGTCGTCAGTAACTGTATGTGCGCCTGTTAGTTTTATGCAGTGCATATGTCTAAATAATATTTTTTTTGTCTCTCGTACCTACATAATTAATGGATCGCCATTTTCGTAAAATACCTGTACTGCCTTATGGGTGCAAGGCAAGTTTATCAATTCTGCGCTTCAGACCATTGGATTTAGGAGTGAAAAATATTTAACGGGATACAGAAGACGCAAGTGAAGTAGTTCAGGTAAAAGACATGTCGGCTTTATGGGGCAGGATAGAGGAATAATGGATAATGGAGGAAGACTATTAGGTGAGAAAAGGAGAATAACCGCAATAGCTAACGCATTTGAGGTTATATACCCTGATTTGTAGAAGTTCCTTGTGTATGAATCTTTACTCGTAAAATTTGTAGCTTTCCTGCGTCGATATAATATAACTTTCTTTACTTTAAAAAATCACTTTTTTTTCTAGAGTTCACGTACCTAGGAAAAATATTAATACACATATACGTACATCCATACAATAATCAGAATATTGGATAATTTATATAGCGCCACTTTCGTGAAATACTACATACCTCAAGAACGCTTACACAGACGTGAATTATGATATGAAAATGATAATGATAGATATACTTTCATCGCACTGATTTCATGTTTTCCTATCTCTCTTTGCAATTTCAGTTTTCCTTTTGTTCATCGTTTCTTCGTCCACTATTAATTATCCCCTTGATGTTTTTTTTGCCTCCAGTATGTTTTTCAATCTCAATCCGAAGTTCAATAGTTATATTTTGATATAAAAAATAACTGGAGGCAAAAAAATCAATAGTTATTTCGCAAAATCACTCGTAAATTCTTTCATACATTAAAATGAATTGAAAATTAATACATTTACTAAAAATCAATCACGTTTTCATTCACGACCCATGTTTTCATATAGAAACTGTTACACTTAAATAAATGACCATTAGAAAATATTTCATATTATTTTTTGACATCTCATCAAAGATGAAGAAGAATATGGAAGTTTGGGCATTTACGGGGCTTACGACCGTCATAGGCTGGTTTAAGTGATCACTTTACACACGTGTAACATTCACCAATTCTACCCATTATTGACAACCACACTACTCAAATTCTTGGAAGTTCTATATATATGAACCAATTTAGAAACTTTGTTCTTGAATCACTAGAACTTCACTAGAGACATCTATTGGTGAGATCTAAAGAAGCTTTTTTATTAAGCAGAAACTCTTATATTAGTATGTGAGATCCGAATCCTGGATTATAATCACACACATGAGAAACGTCAGAAAATACAGATTTTGTGAACAAGTATTTGGACACACTCAAAATGTTGTAAATAAATTATCTGGTCAAATTATAAGCTTAATAATAAAAATGAAAATGGTATTTTCTGGCGTTTCTCATGTGTGTGATTATAATCCAGGATTCGGATCTCACATACTAATATAAGAGTTTCTGCTTAATAAAAAAGCTTCTTTACATCTCACCAATAGATGTCTCTAGTGAAGTTCTAGTGATTCAAGAACAAAGTTTCTAAATTGGTTCATATATATAGAACTTCCAAGAATTTGAGTAGTGTGGTTGTCAATAATGGGTAGAATTGGTGAATGTTACACGTGTGTAAAGTGATCACTTAAACCAGCCTATGACGGTCGTAAGCCCCGTAAATGCCCAAACTTCCATATTCTTCTTCATCTTTGATGAGATGTCAAAAAATAATATGAAAATAACTCCTGTAATTGGAGATAATCCAGATTTTGTGAACAAGTATTTGGACACACTCAAAATGTTGTAAAGAAAATATTTCTTTATGTTGCTTTTGTTGTATTTAATTTTTCTTCTGTTTTTTTTTTATAATTTCATTAATGGATTCGGCAGTCACTTGATAAAAACCACTTTTCCTTAAAATCTATTGTGATTAATCTACGGTGTAAAAATGATGCGAAATGCGTCAAAACACGTGTTATAAAAGATTTTAAGAATTAGTAGTATTTACAAAGTAAGACTTAAATTAAAAATGAACATTTTTTGGATGCTTTTTTATTTATACTTTGACATTTTTATGAGGAAACCCGATATTTTTTTGTTGTTTCTGTAGATATAAATTATATCCCGGGCATACTATCCTCTAATGTAAATATACTCTTCGTGATCAAAGCCCCTAACTGGTATTCAAAGGCTGCTCTGTACGTAACTGCTCTCCTGGTACTTTACTGCTGATTGATCAAACGCGCCACAGGTTGATTGGGTAAGGTGATGATGATTTATCAAAGAATCGCGTGCTGTGTTCGAACGGGATGACGTACTCGCACTCCTATAGTATGATCCTCGAGTCTTTATGTTTCCCTGGTAGAAGAGAAGGGAGTCGCAAACTCTGGTTATAGATATTTTTTTTCAAAATATTTCAGCTACAGATAATATACAGATACAAATTGCGAGAAAGTTATCGTTTTAAGATAAAAATGATCAAAGTAATATTTAAAAAAAAACTTTATTAATTAATAACATGAAAATAACTTTAGAAATAAATGTATTTAAATAAAATACTTTGATACAATAAAATAACTTTCATAATTATTACGTGCTAGCTGTACCCAGCCAAGTTTTTGTGGCTCATTCTGGTTTAGTAGAAATGATCGAAATTGAAAAAACACATTCTTATGTTTGATTTCTCTATGCTATTGAAAAAATCTATTAAAATTACAAAAAAATCTATGAAACGACAATACAATCGAAAACGATGATAATGCTAAATGCAGGTGTCAAAAAGCATGCTATCCGCCATGAGCAACGCTGAGTATTACTTGTATTGCATTTAACAGATGGCGCCGCCATTGTCGCCAGCAAAAATTAATAAAACAACATTTTTTTTTCGCGTTTATTCAAATGCAACGTAACGGTATGTCAAAATATCGAAACGGTCGGTGAATTACTCAAGGAAATTTTAGATTTTTGGCAAACTGACATACATATACATTTTCATTTATTTGGTTGAATACATGAAAATACGTGCGTATTTGAATGCCAAGTCGTATCAAAATCTCAAAGCAACTAATAAATAACATATGTTAGTAGTTTTTAAAATTTTATTTTATTTTCACACGCTTATTGTTAATTTTTCCTTTTTAAGTACTGTATTTATTTAAGGATGCTTTATTTTTTATTCTAGTAACATTTTTGTATATTTATCAACCTCACTAACTTCATGTTGTTCTGTTAAACCTATGAGGGGATTTCGCAGTCATTGTCTCTCTGTTTGATTTAAACACTGTTGGGCTGTGGACGATCTGGGAGCATGTCGCTACCCTGGATTATTTTAATCACTTCTATGTAAGCTGTCGAAGTGTTTGGGTCTCCAGACTTCAAGCCTGATACATCATTTTATCTAATAATTTAACCTTAATTTAACAAACGAATTTTAAGTTTTTGTGTCGGGTTGTGGTCCCGTGGTTAGGGTCGCAGACTCTTGAATCAGAGATTCTTAATTAGAATCCACTCTACCACAATTTGATACCTATTTCTAATAAAGAGCTGCTGAGGCTCACAGAAATAGTATGAAATTATTTTTTTTTTGTAAATAATAAAAACACAAATACTTCTGTAATAAAGTAATAAAATAACAGCTACTATATAGTTTTTTTTCCACGTATATTTTAAAAAATCAGTAACAGGGTTTGGTCGTTACCGACTTCATCAGACTAGGTCCAGTTATTCATCAGACCAGTACAAAACTCGGTCATTGGTCATATGAAATATTTGTTGAATAAACTTTATACAGTGGAACCTCTCATAACGAGCACCTCTAATAACGTGTAATTTGCATTACGAGTTAAAAAAGATGTGGAAAAAATACTTCCTTAATGAGCGACATTTCGCATGAGTTACAGAAAAGTCCCTTTTTCACGATATTCACTTGTGAGCCGGGACGTCAGAAAACAAAAAAAATGTTTCGCTTAACGAGTATAATTCTATAACGAATTATGCTCGTTATGAGAGGTTCCACTGTAGTTGATATTATATAAAATACAGTTCCACTTAGTGATGGCAGTACAAAACTAAAATCGAATGAGTTTTAAGTTTGATTAGTTAACTAATTTATTAGGTCACTTGTTACTAGAACTAACTGCTTGATTACGGTTTTTCTAGATCAAAGAAGTTATAAGGCTCCAGTATCAATTATATAAATCGAAAAATACACACATTATTTGTATTTCTTTTCATCGAAACCTCTTTATAAAATACATTCATAGTTTTTTTCCGGCATTCGGGCGACCTTTTGTATGAGCGAATGGACCATTTTCCGAACTGATGTATTTTTGTGAGCAGGTGTGCTTTTTGAGCCGATTTTTCAAATTCTATAGAAAGCCCACAATAGTGCTCTACTCTCCTGATGGGAAAAAAAGTTATTCCCGGAAAAATCATTGGTGGGACTGTTTTATATACGTGAACACGTGTGGATAGTGTAGTTCAGTTATTTAAAGATGTATTGGAACAAGTAATTGATATCGATAAAAGCAAACTAAATATTCTGTCAATATTTTTTTAATATTTGTATTCCGAATTTATCGAAACAAGATTCACATTAGATTTTAAGAAAACGTGACATTTAACCAAGTTTTGTTCCTATTTGTCAAAATCACCAAGTTTGGTCGTTTTTACTCTCAAAATGATTTGACTCAAATAAACCAATCACTCTGATGCTTTCGAGTATTAATTGGTTAGAGAATATAAACAGTAGCAGCGTCATTTTTATTAAGTGCGTTTGACGGTGTTTTTAATTTTAAAAAATCTGTAATTACTTTGTATTTGAAAATAATTTTTTTTTGAGCTGTGCATTTGGTTCTAGAAATTAATTATGACAGTAATTTCTGACTCCGCTAGAGAAAAAAAAAGCGTTTGGCGAATCCTGAATTTAAAAATAACGAAGCGAATTCAACGTTAAAATATTCCTCCTGTGTATCTCTTGTTTCCCCCTCTGTTTCTCGTAGTATGTTATGCCAACTTTTGAGTATATGTACTAAGATCGCGCACGTTAGTATAGGGCATAAGGGTATAGACTAGGCTAGTAGGACGTTTTGTTCTGTGCGGCAAATACACAACACTACTCGGAGACATAATACCTATTCTGGAAACGTAGTGATCATTCGCCGTCTCTTTTCGCAGCTTGGTATTCGGGTTAAATGGGAACAGGACAGCATAAGTATGGAAAAGGTAATTTTCTCTGCGTTCGGTTTCACTGGAAGGCGGGTGAAATGCGCGCGGCTCTAGGATGGATGCTGCTTGGCGCTTTTGTCCGTGGAAATAGCCGCGCCCTTTTTTAAGGGATGAGATTTTTTAACGTTTTGTCATCGAAATGAGCGTCATCAATATCCGTCGTGAAAAGAATGTTTTATTCGTTTTAGTTTTTCTTACGTTTAGGCAAATCGGGATATTAATTTTAAGGTTAAGGTTATTGTCTTCAAAGTTTTATTTTTATTTTTATCTACAGTAAAAGTCGTGAAAAAAACGAACATAAAAAACTTATGTTCTTATCTTATCAAATCATCATGTATATACTAAGTGTATTTTTATGAGCAATTAGTATTGTATTTTGTTGTGGGCAATCGTTCTAAGGACTTTAAAACGTCAGTCTACCACAAATATTATGATAAGTTTTTGTTACTAATTTATTTCTCATATTGTCGTGGGTAAAATATTTTAATAATTTAATCGATTTAATACAATGTTTACTTGATTCATATGCTTTCATTGTTTAAAGATAGTTTCTAGATGATTGTGAAAATGTCTTATTGGGAAAATCGAATTTGAGGGATCATCTCGACGCGCCCGGGAGGCTGTGTGGCTATACGTCAGTACGCCGGTGTCCGCCACCCGCAGTGAACGTTTCACGCCCGCCTGTGTCAGTACGGATCCGCCTACATCCACACCGTCGGTGGACCGGTACTGGAATCGTCGCGCGTTACCTCCGTCGCGCGTGTGCTCCTGGTGGTTTGAATTCTATCACAAATGGATTATTAGGTTCGCTGAAATCGAAATGGTTTTTTGGAAATTAATTAATTTACAGGCTTCTTTTAAATGTTTTAAAAACATTTAAACCTTTTTATTTTGAAACATAGGGTAAATTTTAACCCTATGTTTAAAATATTTCTCGAACATAGTTTATGTCCACCGGTTAAAGGCATGTTTAACATATCGCTCACTCCTTTCAACAACTTGATTTTTCAGGAGATCATTTTAAAGTTTAAGAATATAATGAAATGTGTTAAAAAAATATATATAAAGCCACTTACTAAACTTTTTACTGTGTAACAGATCTTTTTAGGTAAAACCTGATTTTTTTATCCGTTTGAAAAATATTTAGGATATTAAAAAAAATAACTAAAAAATACCTTTTCTTCAAAATGCAAAAACAACACTTTCTGCCCTGTAGCGGGTAAATATTGAGTTAAAAATATGCTCCTTTTGCAGGGATATAGCACTGGGCATTACGAAAACATGCATAACTGAAAATTGACGATTTTTGATATATGACGTTGTCGAAAGGAGTGAGCGATATGAGATTTATTTAATTTCTATGGCTTGTTATCAGCTATAAAAATTCTGAAATCCTGATTTCATCCAGCGTCCGAAAATATACCTTCTTAACCATTGTATTCATTTTATGTTTGTGCATTAAAAAAACTGTATTTTTCAAAGCTGCTTTAGAGAATGTTTAATTACTTAATGTCTGAATAAGTTAGCACCTGTACAGAAGTTGACATTTCACTTTTGATGATTTATTCTTTCCACGTAGTGACATTTTTTCAGGATTCTGTCCACGGAAAACCCATAAACCTTTCTTTCTATTCTCACTTCTAAAATTATCCCTCCTGTATTTATTTATTTACGCTACGCGAACCTTCCGAATTGAAACGAAAACATTTTAATTTATACAGAG
>NW_028282971.1:0-16715 GCF_059751285.1 Brachycentrus maculatus | reverse complement strand
ATTTCGCCACCATTTACATAAAAATGCTGAGATATTACGATTTCTGCCATCACGAACAGAACTTCGTAAATAATTTATTCGCGAAATATTTAACGTCCATTATTTTTAACTGTACAATTCGGATTGCGAGTTTCAAAAAACTTTTGAATTGAGGAATTAAAATTGAATTAACTGTGAAAAGCAAATCTCAAGGACTTATAAAAATACCACCGTTTCTTAAGAATCAAATCCCCTCATTAAACACTTCATCCCGTGAATATAAGGGTTGTATGCGCTCTAAAAGTCATTCTTCTAATAGTATTAAATTAATTTTGATTTTCTGTTTTCAACAGGTCTTTTAAAAACTCAAATAATTTTTTTAGCAGTTTTATTGTAAAATAATTTTAATTTAGTCTCAATTTTACGAAGTTAATTTCAAAAATTATAACAAATCTGCTTCTTTTAATTTAACACATAAATTAAAATTTAAAACTCTATAGTTCTTTACAGGAAAAACACATTTTGTTTCCGTATTTCTACATACCGATGAAGGTTTTCGACATCTCAACATAGATAGGGAAGAATATGGAATTTCATGAATTGATTCGGCATTCACTTTGAATTAAAATTGAACAATAAATAATAAAATAAAACCCTTATCCGCACCCCAATAGTGCAAAGGCACTGCGTCATATAAACGCAGTGTTTTCTTGATCATTTACACATGAAGGAAAGGTGATCTTCAGGTAATATTGAATAAATATTTCAGTGGACAAATCACATATATTTATTTGACTCCCCCTGGGAATCGATCCCGGGACCTCCAGAACGGTGGCCGAGCGCGCTAACCATTACACTACGGAGGCGGAGAAAATTGTTGTAACACGCATATCGATGCATTCCGCATCATTCCGGTGTGAACATGGTGTGGGATGCATTGAAACACGTGTCACCACAGATTTAAAGAAATAGTGGTATTTACGAAAACTAAAATTTAAAAAAGAGTATGGAAGTCTTAGAAATACATCTTAATATATATTAATCTTACACATATCGCTCACTCCTTTCAACAACGTCATATACAAAAAGACTTGATTTTTCAGGAGATAGATTTTAAAGTTTAAGAATATAATGAAATGTTTTAAAAATAATTTTGAAGCCATTAATTGATTTTTTTACTGAGCAAAAGATCTTTTTAGGTAAAACCTGAAGGTTTTTTCTCCATTTGAAAAATATTTAGTACATTAAAAAAAAATAATTAAACAATACTTTATCTTCAAAATACAAAAACAACACTTTATGCCCAGTATCCGGTAAATATTAGGTTTAAAAAATGCCGCTTTTGGTGGGATACAGTAGGAGAGAGTGCCCATGAGTGGGGCAGATGATGAATGGGACAATCATCCTCCAGCCCAAACTATTGTTACAAAAAAAATTACCCAATATTAACGCTACGATATTAGATAGATTAATTCTCAATCCTCAGTTCTCAACTGACAGTGGAGCGAGTAAAATGCGTTACGATTTTTTGCGTCAAAAAGTAAATTATATAAATTTTTTGGGCATTCCGAAAAATGCATAACTGAAAATCGACAATTTTTGATATATGACCTTGTTGAAAGGAGCGAGCGATATGTGAAAGATTAATATACTCGTATGTGTAACATGTGCCATGTCTAAGCTAGACAAAATCTGGAAGGACTAGGGTGTGAGTAACAACACCAAGATGAAGCTTGTCAGGAGCTTGGTCCACTCCATTTTTCTCTATGCTGCTGAAACATGGACCATAAAAGCAGCAGAAAGGAGAAAAATTGATGCCTTCGAAATGTGGTGTTGGAGGCGCATGCTCCGAATTCCATGGACAGCTAGACGCACCAATGAGTCCATTCGCTAGGAACTACGCTTGGATGGCTTGACTCTGGCCAATATCTGTACTCGACGGATTCTCCAGTTCTTTGGGCACAGTGACAACGAGGATAGCCTGAAACGACTAGTTGTGATTGGTAGCCTGGAGGGAAAGTGAGGGAGAGGAAGATCCCTACACGATGGACCGATCAAATTATGGCAGCAGCAGGCACCTCAGTGGTTGGAGCGCTACGTGCAGTGCAGTCAAAGGATAACTGGAGAAGAGTCATTGTTTCTGCAAGGGTCACAACCCTCAGCAATAAGGAATACGACGGAGAAGAAGAATATGTAACAATCACCATTGTACCTACTATTGACAGTCACACTACTCTTTATATGATTCTATTTTTTTTACTCACCGTTCCTTCATCCATGTTTCTGATGATGCAAGGCAGCAGAGCATTGGAGCCAGTCTGTGACGTAACAGCCGTGTTGTTGTCGGTGGCAAAGTACATGCCGGCGGGGGCGATCGTGGGTTCGATTCCAGGGGGGGCGAAAGAGGCCGTCAGTTGATTTCCGTCCCCCTGGTCTGGCACCTTTGCGGGCTTCTTGGTCAAGATGGAGCCCTGCAACGCAGATGCGTACTGCATTGAGGGGAGGCCTGCAATGGAAAATATAAATTTAGTTTTTATTTTTTTCATTTATTAAATTTAATTCATGTACAGAAAAGAAATAGGTACATTAGCGGTCTTCTTGTAAATAGCAATATCTTCTAACTAAAACAAAAACAGACTAGTGATATTGATCAAAACGTTTGATACGATATATAGCTGTTTGCAATAGCGGTGGTACTTAAACAAAAAAATATATAAATTAAATTTTCATGGCAGACTTTTTCCCCTGCCTACTATCCCATCGATCTAAGAGGCTATTTTAGATGGGAATTGCATTTATAATTTACATTGCTTATTACGCACAAAGTTTGTTATTTTTAGGGTCAAGGCGCCTTTGGCAGTGCATCCGAAACTAAACAAACTAGATTATGTGAGTGTGTGTTTGTGTTTTTTTCTATTTTTCTGTATAAATGTATAGCTTTAATTTCACAAAATTTTATTTTTGATATATATTTTTTTTTAATTTTGTTTTTAGGTAAATAAAAATGTAAAACAAAAAACGTTTTTTATGCAGGGTTTTCCATACATATTTTACATGACCAGTGAAAGTACCAAAATCATTAAACTGGTGAGATGACGTGGGAAACGTCGAAACTCAGTCACTTATCGAATATAATATATGCAGAAAAAAAATGTAGTTGTTATTTTATTTGATTAATTGCAGTTTTATAAAGACATATCAATACACAATTTAAATCATAAAATGAACTTTCCATTTAAACCTTAAAAGCTTGCCTCAAAATTTGGAGTATTGACAAATAAAAATTAACATTACAAACGCCCTGACTTCCAAATTCCCTATTTTAAAACATTTTCTTAAATATTTTGACAGGAAAAGCTTTTTTTCAAAGCTAAAAAGCTTGTACATTTTTTATACACTACAAAGACTTTTCACAAGTGTTTACTAAAAGCCCACCTATTTTTGCCATTGAATTTCTTTTCACCCATTCTAAGTTGGAAACCTTATTTTCCCGAAATAAAAGCTCTCGCGTAGATTTTGTGTCTGTATATTTTATATTTTAATCTCATTTTGACTCCTTATGAATAGTTTGATCACATATGAGGAAGTTACGCTGTATGCTGATCTGATTGAATCTCTTCGAAGTAAATTGGAAAACATTTTTTTTTCACAAATACCTCCTATTGTTGAAAATCACCGTCACTTCTTATACTTTTTTCTAAGACTTTGATGAAAAAGCACGATTTTTTTCGAAAATTATTTGAGTGAAAATTTTGAATCATGTCTCACCATGTATTATAAAAGATTTTTTGTCATTTTGAACTATAACTTTTAGTAATTTAATTAAATTAATATTTTACAAAATGTGATCTCTTGCATGCATAATACATGTTCGAATGGTGAAATAAAGTAAGTTTGCAAGGCTGAGATAAACATCATCGATTAAGTTATGAATGAGGTATTGATATTTGGACACAAAGAACAAACGAAAGGAGAAAAACGGTAAAACAAATTTATCAGGCGAATATTGTTAAAAATCAGAGTAGAGAAAAAAACGAGGAAAACTTGGTATGTTCAATTATTTTAAATAGTTGATAGTGGCCAGGTCAAAAATCGATATAATTGGAGGAAATGCATCAAGGGATGCATGAATGTGGAAGAAGCAAAGATTTTTGTAAATATCCTATTTTCTCTGCCTTACCTTACAGTAAGTGGCGTGATTGTGAATTTGGTTTAGATAATTTACATTTATCTGAGAAGATTTTAATTATTTTACAAAATGTAATGCTTTTGAAATTAAGTGAAAATAAGATTCGTCGGAATAACAAGGTTTTATCTTTATTTATTTAAATAACACGGCAATTTTATTACAACTCCCAGAAGGTAAAAAATTTACATTAGCAAAAAAGAGACATCTGTAAATACTACGAATTTTTGTTAAAAAACAAGAAAAATTAACATTTAAAGTAACAATTTTCGCATAAAGTACTTATCGCAGAAGAGCCTTTTTAAGGCTTAATCGTGGTCCTAATTTACGAGCTCTGATGGAAAATTATGCAATGTTTTAATTACACATCACTTAATTAACTGAGCTCCTTTTAAATTACAGGCAAATTTAAAAACATATTTTGACCTAGGTTTCCCTCCAAATACAAACAGCCTTCTTCGCTTTTGCCCCACTTAGGAAAATTTCTAATGGACCGTAGTATGAATAAAGCCATTTTCACTCTGTTGTAATGGCCACATTTTGTTACGGGATTAATTAGATCAAATTGTTGGACCTTTTCGAAAAAACAGCCCTAAGAGAGGTCGTATATTTTGCATTTTAATTTCAAAATTACCCTCCGAACGCGGGTCAGTGTTCTTTTTATAGACATTGAGAAGTTAAGGATAGGTTTGATTTTAAGAGATGGGCCCTTATTCTAGGGCTCTCAAAAGTAATCCCCTCGTTAAGGGCCCATCCGTTTAATAGAACGACTCTATTTCGAGAAATATTACTCAGATATATATTCATTCATTATTAATTAAAGCTGAGATTAATTAAAATGGAGATTTTAATTTTGTCAGAATCTTAGCGTTAAAATAACCGGTATTAAAAAAAAACAATATATTTTTTAAATTTTGTTTGGAAGCTGTTTTATTTATTTGAGAAAATTCATGTTGTCATATTTTGTTGAGAGAGCAATGATAAAACTGTTATTTTTAGTACCATTAAGTTACGAATTTGTGTAAAGTATAATTTTTTTGGTAAAATGTATTGATATGGACATGAAAAATTTACATTAAACTGAAAACGCCAAAAGACATGAAAATTGTTAAGAATAGGACCTAAATTTATAAAATAAGAGTGTTTCGAGTAATTGTGATAGGATAAAAAATAATAAACATTTCTTTTCCGTTGAATATTTTATTGAAAATAAGCTTGAAACTTTAAAATAAGTAGACTGGGTGCAAATTTTGTACGAAAACACTGGATTTAAACTGAAGGCATTAAAAATTCATCAGTTAAGTTGCATAATATATGAATTGATCACTTAATATAAATGAGGCCTTCTACATTAAAAATGCAGAATTTACCAACTAAAGCTTCATAGTCTTCATGAAATACGTTCACAAAAATATATCATACGCCAATCTTTATTTTCTGTTCTAAAATTACTGTATTTCACCATGTACTACCTACAAAGCATAACTTGCAACTAAAGTTCTCATGGAAAATTAAAAATGTTTATTATCTACCAAAATTTCTGCAAAGGACGTTTTATATTACATGTTATAAACTTTTCAAAACTTTAATTGAATTTATGGTAAAATGTTTTTGTTTTACTTTATGGTAAATTTTAAGCAATAAAATTTTTATGCATAATTTATCTTATTTTTAAATTAGAAGCATTTCATAATTTGTATATAAATGCCCAATTTTAACCACTAACTAGGAGGCTGTTTTTTTTATAAAAATAAAAGCAAAACAAAATAAAATTGGACGATTTGTTACCAAGGGCGCTTAACAATAATTTCAGCATTAAAAACAACGTACAAATGTTATTATAAATTGATATGTTTATAAGTGTAAAATATTCCATTAAAAAAAATATATGTATCAAAAAAAATAAATAACCCGCAAAGCCTCTACTTTAAGAAGCTTGTATGTAGGTACGATGGTAATAATTGGGAAGGTAAATGTGAAAAACACATCACAAACAACCAGACCAATTAAAAAAAGATTTTTGATTTTAATTTGATCTGCAATTGGCGGGAATCGAACCCACGACGTCAGGTTTGCAGTCAAAAATCTACCCAACCACGCCACAGCGCCTGGCGTGAGACGTAGAATAAAAATAAAATGTCGTCGCTTGAAAAATAAAAATGGAAGAGAGTAACAAAAGGAGGTCTTCTGTTTACCTCGTCAAAATACAAAATCCCCAAATTGCCCTCAGACATTGCGAGCATGATTAATGCAATATTTACCTTGACCAGCCCCGGTGACAGCGAATAGCAGAAGCGTCGCCGCCCAGAGGGCCACGCCATTTCCGGCCGCCTGCCGCTTCCGGCGCTCCGTCGCCATCTCGCGCCGGAAACACGAAACTCACTCACTCGCGACGATTACCATTGTCCGTGTTTCATTTGTTCACTTTTATTAATTTATGCATCTGCGATGCATCCTCTAGCCACTTGTTATTATGTTTGACATTGTCGTGAAATACACAAAGTTTTTTTTTTCACTTCCTATTATAAGCATAATAAAAGTATAAAAACATTAATTTCATTTATACTGATGTAGACATTTACGGAAAAATGTAAAAAAATACCATCCAACGTAGAATACTTTAAAGTACTTGCCATCGGTAAGCGGTAGGTCTTACTGCATTGACCGGACATTTCGCTAAAGTATGTTTAGCTGACGGACATTTTGGCGACGGACATTTAGCCAACGGTCATTTGGCCGAAAGATATTTGTCCTTAGTGACCATCTTATTACTTACTTCTTTATTATATTTTTTTATTGAACAAATGTTAAAATGTAATAATTATGTTTTGATGAATGAATGATGATGAAAAGGTATTTTCAAAACCGGTAGTCATGAATAAGTGTTTATAAAAGTGGTATTACCCAAAGTGAACAATGAATGATAAGGAGAGTGTTTTATTACCTTACCACAATGTTATCAATGCTTTTGATTTACAAAAATATAAGTTATTTTTAACATGTTTTTTTTTAAACGCATATTCGTCCTGTTGGTTGGATAGTCAGCTAAATCTTTATATATATATATTTATATATATATATATATATATATATATATATATATATATATATATATATATATATATATATATATATATATATATATATATATATAAATATATATTTATAAATATATATATATATATATATATATATATATATATATATATATATATATATATATATATATATATATATATATATATATATATATATATATATATATATATATATATATATATATATATATATATATATATATATATATATATATATATATATGTGTATATATATATATATATATATATATATATATATATATATATATATATATATATATATATATATATATATGTATATATATATAAATATATATATATATATATAAATATATATATATATATATATATATATATATATATATATATATATATATATATATATATATATTATATAAATACATATATGTATGTGTGTGTGAGTGTGTATGTGTTCTTTCTATTTTTCTGTATAAATGTTTAGCTTTAATTTCATCAAGTTTTATTATTAATATTAATATTTTTATTAAAAAAACAAACTAACAAAATACAAAGAGCCCAGTCAGAGGGTTGATTTTGATTGAGTCGTTACGACCTATACACCAGAAAATAAATTAAGAATGGTGTATTTTAAAGTCAGTTATATTTTACGCTACCATTAAGTGCGGTAGGATCTCCGCTGTAAATTAACGTTGACTGCGAATTAATTCAAGGTTAATTACACCTTAATGACGCTGTTTTGTTTCACTTTTACAGGTCGTTTTACTTTTTAATTTTAGCAATTATGAATTTCCGCTGTGGTAATAAAACGGAGGAAACTCTTGTCACACAGACTTTTAATTCTACAAAAAGATCCCTATCTTAATTTTTAATTCAACTCATGTTTAGTTTATTAACACCCAGGAATCGAACAATAAATAAGGCAAAAGAAATATAAATATAATTAAAAAAAATTGTGACAAAAATTAAATTATTCACAAATATTACAAATATATTTTAACGTATTTATTTAAATGATTTTCTAAAACACATTAGAAACATAAGTCACATAAAAAATATTTCCGGTGAGTAATTTCTATTGTTTATTTTGGGACATATGATTCAATATATTATTAGATTAAAACCAATATTTTTAGCTTTTCCACGTTATTTTTATTTGACCAGCGACCGGGTTTCGTCGTTACCGACATCATCAGACTGGTGATGTCCAGTCTGATGATGTCGGTAACGACAAAACCCGGTCGCTGGTCAAATAAAAATAAAGTGGAAAAGCTAAAAATATTGGTTTTAATCTAATAATATATTAAAATGCAATTCCATCACGAAGTGTCAGTGGATAATATAAACATAAGATTCAGATAAACAAGACTGAAACACAAATAAGAAAGTTGATAAAAGATTAAAATTTAACAAAACTAACACTTATATAAAATTTAAAACAATAAACGGGTTAAGTAAATATGCATATTAACAAAAAAAAACAAGTCGAGAAGCATATTAAAGTAAACAAATGAGAATTTTTAACTAATCAATTACACAAATATCTTTCCACAAAGTATTTTTTCAGTTCATTCATTTTGGATTGACTTAATTTTTGTATTTTATAAATTAAATTTGTACCCCTATGGCAAAATATATACGTTACATATTTTATGCAGTGTTTAACATATCTAACATACTTATGTGTTATGTACATGGTTAAAGGCAAGGGTAAAAAATAAGATTTAAACTTTGAAATGTGGTCTGTAAGCAACGATCATAAAGTATATAGTACATCAAAATTATAATAATTTAAATATAACTTCGTTTTAAAATCACTATAAATATTTTATTATAACATAATTATAATGTCTACCGGTTTCAAAGTCAACCGCTTCTTTATCAAGACTGATTGATAAGTCTTGATAAAGAAGCGGTTAGCTTCGAAACCGGTAGACATTTTAACTAAGTTAAAATATTTAATGTAATTTTAAAACAAAGTTACATTTAAATTATAAATGGAAAATTACAAGATAAGTGCTTCAAATATAAATAAACATCACAGCTTTTTCATTTTGAACACGCTCAAAATGCTAGAATAAGCTGACAAATTGTATTATTTTATTTGAATTAATTTAGGAAAATTTCAAAAAGCCACTATACGAGTATAATAAGTTATTTTACATGTAATTTCTATAGTTAGGATACGGAGTGTTTGTGATGTTTTTTTTCACATTTATTTTCTCACTTTACTACCTGCAGACAAGTATTTTAAAGTAGAGGCTTTAAGGGTTATTTATTCCTTTAAAATTGAAGCTAAAAAAAATATTTTTCTGGATTTAATTTTTAGAAGTATTTTTTGGCTAGATCTTTCAAATTTTTTAACAAAATAAATTTTCGCTCATAAAACACGTGGAAACTGTTGGTAATAGATTTCTCTTAGTTTGAAAATTGGTAGAAGTGTAAATAAAATAATATTACTCTATCATCCTGATTATTCAAGGCTTCTATCAAAACTATGGGGGGTTGTTTTCACTCACCCGATCAATAACATCTTAAAGTTTGTTTTCAATGTCACCCGCAGTTTAGATGAATAATAATATTGCTGAATCCGACCCCATTCAGCTCCAAATATTTTTATTACCATCACAAGGAACGGAATTCATTATTGTACAAATTTACGAAGCGACTCAATGTAAGATGGAGTATAAATGTCACTCTAATTTTGACTGTAATTATTTATCACTACGCATAACTTGTGAAGATTTGCAATATTTATTCAAGCATTCGTCAATCAGTATTCATTTAAATTTTACTTTGTAAAAACTTTTTCAAATCTATGTCTTCTTTTTCATTAGTTAGGACTGCGTTCTGTTATTCCCCATTTTTTTATTGTACAAGTATATAAAAAGGTCAATGATTTAAAGCAGATCCTGCAATCGCAGGATATGATTTTAATATTCTTTTTCCTCTTCTTTTCCGTCTTACTCATCATCACCGAGAGTTGTGACCCTTGTTGAAGCAATGACTCTTCTCCAGTTATCCTTTGACTGCGCTGCATGTGGCGCTCCAACCACCGAGGTGCCTGTTGCTGCCTTAATTTGATTGGTCCATCATGTGGGGATCTTCCTCTCCCTCCGGACTTCCTCTCTGGGCAACCAATTATAGCCAGGCTATCCAACTTGCCCAAAGAACAGAATAATCCGTCGTGATTCCGTGAATTTTAAGATAATGACAAAAATTTAAAATAAGTATGAAACAGTTTAAGTATCCAAACATTCAAAATAACGACTTTAGAGATATTAAATTGCCTTAAAGAATCAGGTTTTTTTTTACATAAAAATATTTATCTAACTTTATAAAATAAAACAACTTTGTTTTAACCCCTTTTTTATTGGTACACTTTATCCAACCGGTTTCGACAAGAACCTTGTCATCGTCAGGGTTTATGTACTAAATCCTAAAACATTGAAATACTCGTAGTTAGAATTAAATACACAAACCCTGATGATGACAAGGTTTTTGTCGAAACCGGTTAAATAAAAAAGTGATTAAAACAAAGTTTATTTATTTTCTAAGGTTTATAAAATGTGCCACAAAGTACCTGCGAAAAACATTAATGAAAAAATATGTATCTTTTTATTATATGCTCAAATATTTTAATTTCACACTTTTTTGCAGACCTAAACCTTTTTAAAAATATATTGTGATGCATCATAAGACGTTGCATCTTTTATTATTATTTTTTTATTCGGGTTAACAACAGCAACATATGTAAAACAAAACAATTAAAATATATACATTAAACAAGCCAATTATAGTTAACCTCAGAAACATAAAGATAAGTACAAAATATTTAGTGTAGATCTAGCAAATTAATGAATGTGTGTGTGTGTGTGTGTGTGTGTGTGTGTGTGTGTGTATGTGTGTGATGTTGATTCTATAAGGGACAGTGCAGAGAAGGATAGTTTTTATAGATCCTGAGAGGACAATATGCTCATCATTCGACTTTTTGGGTAGTATGTTTTCTAGGGATGGAAAGATTGATAAAGTCATAGAAAGGAGAGTGAATGCTGGGAACAGAGTGAATGGTGCACTAAAATCAGTTTTAGCAAATAAAAATCTATCACTGGAAGCTAAACTAGCAGTACACAATGGAGTTCTGGTTCCAACCCTTATGTATGGAAGCGAAGCATGGAGTTGGCAAAAAAAGGATGAAAGCAGACTGAATGCAGTCGAAATGCGATCCCTCAGACGAATGTGTGGCAAAACGATGTTTGATAGATGTTCGAATGACGAAATAAGGAAAGAATGTAAGGCTGAGATAAGCATTATCGATAAAATTAAGAAAGGTGTGTTGAGATGGTTTGGACATGTGGAGCGTATGAGTGAAGAAAGAACGGTTAAACAAATTTATGGGGCGAATGTAGTTGGAAAAAGAAGCAGAGGACGACCGAGGAAAACTTGGCACAATCAGGTATGTCAAATACTTGAAAGCGGCCGGGTCAGTAGTCGTAATAATCGGGTATGTATGAGGAGATGCATGAATGTAGAAGAGGCAAAGAATGTTTGCAAAGACAGAGTGGTGTGGCGTTCGATTCTCTCTGCCTACCCCTGGTTAGTTAGTTAGTTAGTTAGCTTGAATGAATCTCTTCTTAGATGAAGTGTAGAAACCCAGTGTGAACAAGTATCTGGACACTGAAAATGTCGTGAAACAATTTTGTCCCCTATTTTAAATGGTGTCTGATGATGTGTCATTATTTAAATCGGTTCACAGCTCATACGTCACAATCGCAAAGCGTGACGTCATAGTTGTAAGCTGTGCAGTTGAGCGGAGACATAATATGACGGTTCAGAATATTGGACTGAAAGTACAGTAAAGCCTCGATAAAACGGACCTCTATTTAACTCAAATTGAAGATCCAATGTAAAAAAAAGTCATGTTAATTTTATTATACTAACCCTTATTCGCACCCAATGGTGCATAGGGCACTGCATCGTATTGACGCAGTGTTGTTACTCATGAAAGCAAGGTGATCACTGTTTTCTCTTATATCCTTTTATTATAGCAATTACAATGTCTTTTTTAAGTTAGAGCTAACATCACTTGTAAACGAGAGGAGGCTAGCAAAAATACAGTGTTTACATTTAAAAATAATATCCAAATTGTTTTTTTTTAAGGAATAACCCGCAAAACCTCTACTTTAAGAGGCTTGTCTACAGGTAGGATAGTAAGGATAGGGGAGGTAAATGTAAAAATACATCACAAACATCCAGAGCAATTGAAAATAAATCTTTATTAAATTTGTTTTGCACTTGGCGGGAAACGTACCCGCGACGCGCTTTCGCAATCGAGCATCTACCCAACTACGCCACGGCGCCTGTCATATATATTTTCAAATCTGTATCTGTAAATATTTTTTTTTACAACGCACTTTCAGCTTTTACGGACACCCCCTCCCGCAATTAGTCCGTTATATCGAGGTTTGACTGTACAGCGAGTGGAGATATGAGGTAACTGATGAGAGGACCATTAGCATAACAATGGGATGTTTAAGGATCCATTAGAGTCCCTGTCCAGTGCTCAACTGGGGCGATCCGTCATCCGATCTATATGATTCCGCTACACCGCTCAGAAAGGATATGTATCCTATGAGGAGTGGAGTGCAAAACGAGGAAAGTAATTTCTTTATGGTAATATCTAAACAATTTTATTTACATTTTGAGTGTGTCCAAATACTTGTTCACCAAATCTGGATTATCTCCAATTACAGGAGTTATTTTCAAACCAGCCTATGACTTAAATGCCCAGACTGCCATATTCTTCTTCATCTTTAATGAGATGTCAAAAAATAATATGAGTTTTATTTAATTTGTTACACGATAAATTTTACTTGGCCTACAAGGTGTAATGGTAAGCGTGTTTAGTTACCGTGCTGGAGGTTCCGAATTCGATGTTAAAATAACTATTAGTAATATTTTGCTCTTATATATATTTATTATTTTGTTATCTTGATGAATGTAAGTAAGGTGATCACTCCTGTGCCCGGGAATCACCTTTCATTAATCAAGATAACAGTGTATCAATACGATTCAGTGCCCTAAGCACCTATGCACCATTGGGTTGTCTGCCTCCGTAGTGTAATGGTAAGCACGCTTTACTTGTATTTTCAAGTATATCATTGACAACCCTCACATAAAATACGAAAAATGACAGAAGATTTAGCTGACTATCCAACAACAGGACGAATATGCGTTAAAAAAAACATGTTAAAAATAACTTTTTTTTGTAAATCAAAAGCATTGATAACATTGTGGCATGGTAATAAAACACTCTCCTTATCATTCATTGTTCAGTTTGGGTAATACCACTTTTATAAACACTTATTCATGACTACCGGTTTCGAAAATACCTTCTCATCATCATTCAATCATTAAAACAAAATTATTACGTTTTAACATTTGTTCATTAAAAATAAAATGAAATAAAAAGTAAGTAATAAGATGGTAATTAAGTAGAAAAAATTCAAAATTTTATTTGTATATAAATGTCAAATCGTAATACTTTTATTTTAATGACCTGACGACGGAATGATTTTCCTAAACCGGTAGTCACGAATAAGTGTTTATAAAAGTGGTATTACACAAAGTGAACAATGGATGATAAGGAGAGTGTTGTAAAAATAACTGTCAACGTCTATTTAAAAGCTTTGAAATATCAACACTAAAATAATTTTTAATTTTATACTCCCACTATATCTTTAAAATTGTCGTATATATTTATAATTCAGAGTAATTTTTATGATTATCAATTCAGTAAAAATGAAATTCGTCGTAAAATAAAACCTTCAATTAAAATAAAACTTTGAGCTTTTCAAAAATATTTTTCATTGTTGATAAAAGGCATAAAAAAGCTTTTCATAAATTTGACACATTTTGCTGGAAACGATAAAATTTAAGAGGTTCCTGAAATAATCAAGGACCAAAGTAGGTACCCAAAGAAATCCTTTAATTTCGTATATTTTATTTCTTGCAAATATTTTACTCCCAGAAGTATTTAACAATATTTCGAGAAGGTTTTTTGTCCTTTTTTATAGCAAGTTTATTGGAGCAACTCGTTCAAATATTAACAATCAGATTCTAATTCAGGAATCAACAGTATTTTATGAAATAATGAATAACCAGCAAAATTTCTGTTTCCTTGTCGTTTTTGTTAATTTATTTCATTTATTTTAGTCAAAAGTAAGATATATTTCGATGAATCTACAAAAATAAAGTAAAATATGAATGCATAACATTTTGAGTGTGTCCAAATACTTTTTAACAAATCTGGATTATCTCCAATTAAGAGTTAGTAATATATATTATTTTTTGACATCTCAACAAAGATGAAGAAGAATATGGCGATCGGGGCATTTACGGGGCTTACGACCATCATAGGCTGGTTTAAGTGATCACTCTACACACGTGTAACATTGATAACCACACTTTTCAAATTATTGGAACTAGATATATTGATGAAACTGTGAATGAATGAATTGATTTTCAAATTAATGAATTTCACTTAAGACAGCTATGGTAGTATGCGAGAAGCTTTGTATTAAGCAAAAACTCTTTTATTTATATGTAAGGTCTTGGATCTTGAATTATATTCACATACTCGAGAAACGCTAGAAAATATCCTTTTGTTTTATTTTTATTATTAAAATTTGACTACATAATTTATTTACAACATTTTGAGTGTGTCCAAATATTCGTTAATTTTAATGCTCAGACATTTTTATATTCATTTTCATCTATGTTGAGGTGTCTAAAAATATTTGGAAAGATGTTATATGTTGTTTTTATTGTAAAAAATACGGATAGGACAATAAATATTTTTTTAACGTTAATACGTCCGCCTCCATAGTGTAGTGATAAGCGCGCTAGGCTACCATGCTGGAGGTCCCGGGTTCGATTTCCAAGAGGGTCAAAATAAATGTTAGTGATTTTTCAGTCTAATATTTATTTCATATGACCCTGGACTGGTACCTGAAGCGGAAGGCTGATCACCTTTCCTTTGTGTATTTAACGATCAAGATAACACTGCTTCTATACGATGCAGTGCCCTATGCACCATTGTGGTGCGGATAAGGGTACGAATAAACGTTAAAATTATTATTTTTTCCACTTATTTAAGAACGCCTAAATTAAAATATCTTGCCTGATTTATTTCAAAATCCGATAACGTAAATTTTTTCACCAAAAAATACTGTTGAAAGCTTAACTCGTTGCAATTGTGAAATAAAACGTAGAATTTAATTAAGTTTGAAGGTCAGCTTATCGCGCAGTAGGAACCATAAATCTTTAACCGGAAGGAACATGTTTTTAATTAAGATATATTTCCGATAGCGGGTGTGAATCGCGGATACATTGACTCTTGAATTTATTTCCGTGTGTACTAAAAGGGGGCCGAATCCAGTATTTTTTTCTACATACGTGTTTTTTTAAAGCTTAAACTTGGTAATAATTTTAAGAAGGCTATTATTCATATCAGTATATAATCTGTTATTCTGAATACTTTATTGGAATTGTAATGCTAAAGACATATTTTCTCATATAATTCAAGTATTGAAAGCATTAACTTTGTGGATCATAGTGATATATTATTTTGAGATTTTTTTTTTTTTAATTCATTTAATATATTTACATTTTTATTTATAACATAATAACATTTGAATCATTTATACATATGGAGAACTTTTATATTTCGATTCGCTGTGCCTCTCCATAAAAGAGTTTGTGCTCTTGTGCTTGGAAAGAGACTTACACTCGTGGTTTAATGTTATATAATAAAAGATATAATAGTTTTTTTTAATATATTTTTTTAAAGATTTAAATATATGGAGCTTTAATTTTTTTCTTAAGGATTTTTATATCATCTATTTTTTTATTTCTTTAGGGAGTTTATTGAAATGTTTGATTGCCAAATATTTGAAGTTTTGCTGAAATTGCTTGGTGTTGCATTTTGGAATAGAAAAATCGTTTGAGAATCTCGATGATAAATTCTTTGTTTAATTTAAATAGTTGTCACCCTTTAGTATTTGAAAAACTGCGTTTTTTTATAAATGGATTCTATATTTGGGACTTTTTAAAATAATAATTTTGCTGGAAATATGTTTTTTTTTTCAAGATGACTTTAATTATGGTTTTCTGTACTATTTTCACTGAGTTCAGTATGTTGTTGTATGAGCCTCCCCATGCAATAATGCCATACTGTAGTAGTGAGTGAACGATAGCATAGTAAACTCTTTTTAGGTTGTCGATGGTTAGTATGTTCGGATTCTAATGAATATATATATGCATTTTCTTATTCGTTTTACAAGTTCATTAATGTGACTATGGTATTCCAAATTTTGGTCTATTATTACACCTAGATATTTTTTTTTTTTTTTTGGACATAAAACGGAACATAAGTTTTTGCAATTTGAATCCCTGCAGTCACCATTGTGAAT
>NW_028282970.1:0-17947 GCF_059751285.1 Brachycentrus maculatus | reverse complement strand
ACTCTTTGTTACTCGAAAAACATTAGTTAAAATAAAATTCTAAAGTGGGTCTGTCATGGTGCCGACAAAATAGGTACCGACAAAATTTTCAGAAGACCATCATACAGACAAAAAATTGTTTAGTATTACTATGATGTCAATACAAATATGTATACTTATAGTGGAACTGTTAAACACAACAAAAAATATATTTGGCAAAATCGTGCACCATTGTCGACTAGATATTGGCACCCCATTTAATTGGTTTTTATTAAAGAAACGGTGAACACAATGACTACAGAAGTTGATGAAAGAAAAAAATTTGGATGAAATTACGACACTTTTCCAACAAAAATACTTGTGAATGAAATAAAAATGCACGTAAAGCTTACGATGAATTTTGTATGATAGACGGTAAAGTATCCGATGCCATGTGATCATGTTTATCTATTCAAACAGAACTTAAAATATGAGTTTAATGAATCAGAAGAATATTTAAATAATAGTGATTCTGAATAAAACATAACTTGAATATTCTCCATTTTCAAATAATTCCTGGCCTCATATACGAATATATACCTTTCTTTTACAAACATTGGTGATGACGTTTTATGCATATATGCATCTACAACAAATATTTAAATAATATTAATATCTGCCAAAACATTTAAGTGTAATACAAACACATTTAACTGTGACCTCTTTTCATAAAGCATGAAAGTTGTTTTAATACCCATTTTATCATATCTTTCTAGAAATACTATAAGATAAATACAAAATGTTCACTCAATCATGTATTTTATAAGTGATAGTATCCATAAACCTACTAAAACCGGTATATTTTAAGCGTAATAATAAAGTACCCCTAGATTGCCAAAATAACGCACTGTGCACCGTCTTAATTTTGTCGATATAGCTTATCTCGTTATATGTTACATATAATATCCTCATAATTACATGTCCGCCTCCGTAGTGTAATGGTCAGCACGCTCGCCTACCGTTCTGTAGGTCCCGGGTTCGATTCCCAGGGGGCTTAATAAATAAAAGTGATTTTTTCACTCTAATATTTATTCAATATTACACTGGACTGGTACCTGAAGTGGAGGGCTGATCACCTTTCCTTCATGTGTAATCGATCGAGATAACACTGCGTTTATATGAAGCAGTGCCCTATGCACCTTTGGGGTGCGGTAAAAGATCTTAATTACATATGTATTTATACAATTTTGTAACACAATGCTAAGCCAATCGGCAATGCATAATTTAACATTTGTTCATGATCGCTTTTTGTTCTCTTTTACGAATTACACTTGGTTGAATGTCTTGTAAATAATGGTTGAATTATAATGTATATCTTTATCTAAATGCGAAATTATCTATCCGGGTTGGACGCTTTAATGACAATCCTAAGAGCACGATTTTGTATGATATATAATAATAACCTGCAAAATTACACTAACCTTCATAGAACCATACTTAAGTTATCTAAATTTATTAAGCCGTATTTAAGTACTAGCTTTCTTTGGTCGAGTATGATAAATGAACGACTTGTTAAAATAACACTTGCGTAAATAGAAACGTATTATTTTCCTATACAATTATTATTAAAATAGTTTTATGAACGAAAAAGGCAACTGTTTGACCTTGGATTTCAGTTTATTGGAGCAAGTAGTAAAAAACAACCTACGTATGGTAGAATGTAGGACGCTATGACCCCTAGCATCAAGTCCAGGGCTAAATTATTGCAATATGTTTTACGATTCTACTGTTTTTTTTTTGTGACAGCTGTTTTGCATAATGAGGGCATTTTGAAGCCGAATAGCTGTTACAATATGTGTTTTCGATTAGGTACATTATAAAAAATATATACGTTTATATTTTTAAAACCGACGAAGAAATTATTGTCAGGATAAAAGTTTAGGTATTTCAGTTCTAATTATTTTATTAAAATTGGCAGTATTAAAATTTGTATGTGAAATGTGAAACGTTCATATCAAATGCAACATACTCATTTATGTTAGTAAATAAAATATAACCACTCACCGAGATTTTTGTCTGTCGATTTTTGTCCACTAGACGTACCCATCTCTTCGTCAGGATAATCACTACACCAGCATGCTACACGTCACTACCATAGCACTATTCACACACTTACAATTATACACAATTTTAATCACATGAGTTTTTGGTCAAAAAATCCCGGTGAGTGGTTAAATACTAATATAAGTATTGATATAGGATAAAAACATTTTATAACAAATTTTTTTTTGTAAATTTATCTTTTAACTTATTAACTGCAAAGTCTTTTATAATTTTATTTTAATTTTGAACATTAAAATATAGTTTCCTTATCATTCATCGTTCCTTTATGTATAATCCACTTAAAACATAAAGTGGTAAATTTTAAGTAGTATTACACAAAATGAGCAATGAATGATCATGAGAGTGTTATACTATACCATAAAGTTAACGATGCTTTTAATATAAGAAATAGATTAAAATTTAGTATTTATGTACAAATATACAGTCACAGTCAAAAATGTATAAAAAGGTGATGATTTTATTTATATACCGAACACTAAAGAAACTTTTATTCTTATTTCCCAAAACGGATCGATTTTTCATCGAAATATTGTCGATGACCCTTCGCAAAGCAGAAAGTTTTTGTGAGTATTTTATGGCCAAACAATGTACGAGAAAACGGTAAAATGCCCACTCTTCGTTGACCGTCATCTCTGTCAATGGCTCCGTAATATGCATAAAGCCGAGGCTTTTAAAGATAAGTCCACTTCGGCGCAACAAGACAAAAAGTTTAATGAACTGTCGGAAAAACAGCGTTTGTTGGTTCGATTCCTGTAAAAAGATGAATGCTAATATTTGATGTACGCTGACCCGACTGAATAAAAGGAAGTGTAATTTAACGCCAGATAAAAAACGTTTAAAAAAATCCCCCGTCTAAACACATTCTTACATTCTACAGAATTGATGTTCAATAGAACTGAGTAAATGACACAAATAGTTTTTGAAGCGTTCTGTTGGACATTATAAAACATTGAACAGACTATTGTGATTCAAACAAAAAATGTTTTGTTTGATTCCAATACTAGTGGGTATGTATGTTAACAATTTAGGAAAAAAGTCCCACAGTAAACTTAATGTATTTTTTAACGATAACAAAATATCTGAATCAAAAAATGATCGGTCAGTGTATTCTTTTTTTGGAAAAATGATGTGTTAAAAATGTTAAAAAATATGTCATTCTATTGTGTGATCAAATAACTATTTGATCACACAATAGAATCTGAGGTTAAAGGAAGATTAAACTTCAAATTATGTAAAGGGTCGAATGTGGAATAATTTGAAGGAACGTGAGAGGGACTAACTAGTGATTACATATAGAAGCTGAAATGCATACACCGATCCATGGAAAGAACCATGCTTGCTTAAAGCCTCAGAGATAAAATAAGAATTGAAGAAATTAGGTGCAGAACAATCGTGAATCGCGAGCAAGAATCAAGTGGCAATGGACAGGACATGTTGCAAGTCAAGATGGACCTAATATTGTAAGATGGAGACCTTGGGAGAATAAAAGAGGCGTCGGAAGACCTCAAAAAAAGATGGCCCGACGACATAGCTGCTGTGGGGGGTGAAAACTGGCTGCTAGCAACAACTAACTGAAAAAATGGAAAGATACGGAAGAGGCCTATATCCAGAAATGGAGGAAAGGAGGCCATATAGAAGAAGAAGAAGAAGAAAAAGAAGTAAGAAATTTCGATACAAATCGGCCATCTTGAAAGCAGGCCATCTTCTGAGTCAAATCTAGGGTTGCGTTTTGAATTTCAAATCGTTATATGTCGCTTACTCCTTTCAACAACGTAATATGTATATCAAAAATCGTCAATGTTTTCGGAATGCCCAGAAAATGTACTATATCCCAGCAAAAGCGGCATATTTTTAACTTAACATTTACCCGCTATAGGGCAGAAAGTGTTGTTTTTGCATTTTGAAGCAAAGGTATTGCTTCATTATTTTTTTAAATATACTAAATATTTTTCAAACGGAGAAAAAACATTCAGGTTTTATATAAAAAACATCTGTTGCACAGTAAAAGTTCAATAAGTGGCTTGATATTTATTTTTAATACATTGTGTTATATTTTTAAACTTTAAAAACGATCTCCTGAAAATAAGTTTTTTTTTATCTATGTCGTTGTTGAAAGGAGTTTTATGAGCGTTGTATCCTTTGGGATACAAATTAAGAGAGCATTATATAACTTCTCTAATCTTGACTTTTCTTCATTTTAATGGCTTTTCACCTCTCTGTGCGATTCCAAAGGGAAGTTAACGCATTAACTATGTAGTGTAGATGACTTTGAATTTAATAGATTTCCCCCGACAATACGACAATTCGAATCAACAACCAGTTTCAAAATGTCAAATTAATTAGGATCAAAAAATCCGGAAGTAAAGTTAACAATTTTAATCAACCAACCAACAAAAGTTGACCATCTTTATCTCTATAATTACGCCTCGTAGACCACACCAAAAAGGAGCCAAGGTAATCATTTTCATTTACTGAAAAAACCTTTACCTTCATGTTTTATTGTGGGTTTTCTTCATAGAACTCCTAAATTATTAAGTTGTTCTACAAAATAAACCATTACAATACGCAACAATCACTCGCGGAATATCATAAATCTTTTTTCTTCTCACTTTTCACTTATCATAGTACATCACGTAATTGTTTGTTTATAAATCATGCCTTGTCAGAACTTTTAGCTCTTCTTTCCGTGTCGTAATTTTTTTCACAGTAATCGTCTGGAAAGTATTTCGAGATAATAACACACGCGAGTAAAAAGCTTTACAAGTAATTCGGCCTCGTTACTCTAAGTATAGAACGACAAAGAAATATCTCACAAAATAATGCGGTTTTTGCTAACATTGCACAAGGTTTTTGAGCGTGTAACGGTTACTTTAAACCAATATAACCTAAATGTTAAATTCCTTAAGAATTTCTTAATCAAAATAATTTATCTTTTTAGTATATGGTATACTATATATATGACGTTTTTTATACTTTATCAAATCAATGTTATAATCGAAAAATTATATTCCTCACCAGACTTACACAATTTACCTATATTAATAAAAATGTAAATGTTTGTTTCTATAATATCATAAATCTAAAGATATTTTTTCATTACTTTCAAAATTTTACACAACTTTGCATTCGAATACGCCCGAGTTTTTATATACCTGTGACAGGTAAAAACGTGTTATTTATGACATTTTGTATCATTTAAATCACATGATTTTGTATCACATGAATTGCTGCTATTATTTGTATCATTTTCGCACGTATTGTTCCTTCTAAATTTCCTTTCCAATAAATCAGTAATGTCCTTCATTCTGAACTCCTTCACTTTCTATATATTGTGCTCCTAATTTCCCATTATGTTAAGGACACCTTTAAAATTTAAGTTTTGTACTGAAATTTTTTGGTGGAACTGAATTTTATAGATTGAAATTACAACTACTTATGTAATTTTACTCTACCTTTAAAATATAAATAAAGATAATATTAAATATTGAAAGCTGTCCCACCGCATTCCCAGATCTGATCCACATAAGTATCTAGGCTACCTGACAGATCTACTCTTGCAAAACCATTTGTTTTTTAACTAAGTTGCGAAATTTATTGAAAATGTGAAACATAATAAAATTGTGTCTCGATTTTATTGTGAATTTACATTTAAAAGCTTTCAGTATCCCTGTCACTGCCAATCAAAATAAATACAAGTTTGTTAATCCATCACCAAATTTTCTAGAAGTACCCCGGTGTAGGCAGTGAAAGGGATTCGTATTTAGTTCAGTTAGTCACACCGGGGTACTTCTAGAAAATTTGGTGACGGATTCACAAACTTGTATTTATTTAGAATGGCAGTGACAGGGATATTGAAAGCTTCAAAAGTAAATTCACATTAAAATCGGGATACAATTTTGTGTTGTTTCACATTTTCAATAAATTTCAAAACTTAGTTTAAAAAAAATGCTTTGCAAGAGCAGATCTGTCAGGAAGCCTAGATGCTTCTGTATCAGATCTGGGCATGCAGTGGGACATCTTTCAATCAGTTCAGTTAGTCAGCTAGATCCGATTCCGACCCGACCTTGGCCGGTACACAGACGCCCACGACCCCGACCAGCACAGCAGGCAGACACGGAATAGTGCAAAGACATTTACAGAGAATGGTCATTTAAAAATAAATTACTAAATATAAATAAATAAATATTCATAAATATAAATCGGTTCCCCATATTTTAAATTCTTCGCCAAATTAATATTGTATTAATAACAAATTTTCATCTGATTGGTTCAAAATAATCGTTATCAATATTCTCTCAGACAACAATGCTCCTATTTCGGTAGCTTTTGTTGTATATCATAAATCGATACACCTGTCTTCTCCGCATAGATATCTCCGCTATAGAATACAGGTGCACAATTAGTGCTTCGATACTTTTTATTCTCTCTTCATTTGTTCCCACTTTGTTTCGTCGGCTCTAAACTTTTATATGGCGGCCTTAAAAGAAGCGGACTATAAAAATATATCGTGTTCATTTATCATATTTTTTTTACCCGCAAACTAGTACGACCAGTAAAAGATTTCGCCTAATTACGTATCGTTAAATAGTTAAACTAGTACCGATAGGAGACGACGCTGATCACCACAAATACATTTCCTGACTTGCAAGACAAAAACTGGTTATAAAGACCTGCCCAATTTGATATTTTTTTAAAAGTAACTATGCCATCTCAATTTTCGGGCGTTGTGTGACCCACATAAAATAACCAACATACATATACTCAAATTGAAGTCATTAGTAATCGATGAGTATGCAATCAGTATCTCAATGTTGGCTATTTGATGGGCCTATGTCAGTCGATTGACGCTAGCGATTAATCTCTGTTTGGTTTTATTATTATACTCAATGGGTTACTTGCATGCATTTATTTTACGAATTGATTTTTAAATGATCGGAAATCAGTATTTACTTTAATCGAATACTTGGTTCTTTACCCGGTTTCGGCTGTTCTCTTTGATGAATTAATGTCAAATTTTTTGGGCTCTCGTAAAACCAAACATTCGTTTAATTCTTAATCAGATTATGAAAAAAAGATCGTTGAAGTATAAATTCTTGTTTACATATTTAAATAGAGTACCTAACAAATTTAATACACATTGCAAACAAAAAATAACAAGATGAGACAGATCCATCAATATATAATGATATTATCATTTAACACGATAAATTGCCGAAATCTATGAATTCTTAAATAAAAAATATCCACCTCCCTTGGTACTCTATTTAGCCAACCAATTATCCTTCCCACAGGCATAACCAATGGCAAATTTGTTCTTAAATGTAACCGGAAATACGTTTAGAGAAAAACGGAAATACATTAAATGTGTAATACGGAAGATATAATCGGATGGAAAAAAGCAAAGATGATTTTGGAATGTTAACAAAATGCAAGAAAATATACTATATATCTATAAGAAGGAAGAAAAAGAAATTGGCTCTACACTCGGGAAGAATAAATGATTTGTATTGCCTGACTCTTTTATAATGGGTCATAGATCTCTTACCAGAAAAGAGTCGCCAATTAGGGGAGAGAAAATTCAGATATTTGTGTTAATTTGCTCGGAAATTAAACTTTGTATTTATTACACGATAATCTCCTTTCAATTTCTTTTAATTACCCAAAACTAATGACGAATTAATCAACACATGTTTTTTTTTCATCTAAAAAACGCATCGTAAAAAAAAAACTCACGTATTTCCCACTTCTATAACCAAGATATTCTTTCATTCACAAAAAATATTGTATATGGTTATGACAGTCTTCTCACATTTAGAATTCCCGATCAATGCTTACATAACCAATCGAAGTAGAATAAAAACATCTTATTCAAGAATTGATTTAAGTAAGTCGTAAGAAGTTATCTTGCTATCTGGACTGAAAAGTGTAGGTGTTAGTGAATAATTAGATATACTAAGATTTTGTTTAAAGTATATTCAACTTGACAAATCGTAGGTGTAAAAAAAGACATTTTAATCAAAATATTTACGATCTAATACCATATAGGCAATACTTTGAATTTCTATTGTATTAGAACCTATTAATTGAATTCATGTGAATATTCAGAAAAACATGACCAAAAAAAACATGGCACGATCAGGTATGCCAAATACTTGAAAATTGTCAGGTCAGGAGTCGTAACAATCGGCGGGTATGTATGAGGAGATGCATGAACGTGGAAGAGGCGAAGAATGTTTGCAAGGACAGAGTGGTGTGGCGGGTTTCATCTCTCTGCCTACCCCTGCGGGGAAGCGGCGTGATGGTTAGTTAGTTAGTTAAGATTCAGTTTCAAAACATATAATGGACATAAAAATGTTCCTGTTATTGAACCACTTAGGAAATGTCAGCCTGTAAAAAAATCCCAACGCTTGTTTTAAAAAATCATATATTAATTTTTAACATTTCATTACAAAATCGAGGGAGCATTCAAACGGTGCCCACTTTAACAGTCATTGACCCTTAAAACGGCAACGTTTTGGCAGAGTCATTGAACGTGACAGCCAAAAACCCTTTAGGGATAAAATCAAATTTTTATTTGCTTGGCAAATGGTGACTTCTCAGAATTCTGTTGATAGTGCTTTTATTTTGTCTGCCCGTGCGAAACGTTTCCATTTAATTTACATGAATTTTTATTGACTTCACGTGTTTCATAATTAAAAGAAAATTGGTTATATACTTAGGTAGGTACTTGTTTATTCATTTTTATTATTAACGTCAATTTATCGTAGATAAATAAATGGTAATAATTCATATAATTTATATTTGAAGCACTAACATAGTGATCTTCCATTTTATAATTAAAATGAAACTTTGTTTTGTAAATATATTTCCAATTACTCATCATCCCTGATCCCTTTTGACTGTGACTGCCAATCAACAAAAAAAAGCCACTTGAGATCTACTTAAGCTTCTTTCCCTAACCGTCAAAATATTTTGAATATTGTTTAGTATATAGTGTTTTGTTTGTCCGCCTCCGTAGTGTAATGGTCAGCACGCTCGGCTACCGTTCTGGAGGTCCCGGGCTCGATTCCCAAGGGGGGTAAAATAAATATAAGTGATTTTTTCACTGTCATATTTATTCAATATTACCCTGGACTGGTACCTGAAGCGGAGGGCTGATCACCTTTCCTTCATGTGTAAACGATCAAGATAACACTGCGTTTATATGACGCAGTGCCCTATGCACCATTGGGGTGCGGATAAGGGTTTTATTTATTATATTATTTTTTATTTATTATATAGTGTTTTAGTATTAATCGGTCTTGATAAAGAAGTGATTAGCTTCGAAACCGGTTGAAATTATAATGAAGTTATAATAAAATATTTATAGTGATTTTAAAACAAAGTTACATTTTCATTATAGGTTATAATTCACATTTTGCTACTGTCCAAATCTTGTTTATAAATCTAGGTTTATTCTTACATATTTAACATATCAACATAGATGAGGAAGAATATAGATGCCTGGGTATCTACAGGGCCTATGACCTTTAAAAGGGTGGTTAGTGATCACTTAACACACGTGCAACATTTACCATTATACAATAAAAAATTAATGCAATCCGGATGTGAAAAATAATGGGCAGAATGGTGAACGTTACACAAGTGTACAAAGTGATTACTTGTGCCAGCCAAAGGCCAGATCGTAAGCCCCGAGATGCTCACAGTTCCGTCTTCTTTCGTATTAAAACAATAGATGTTTCATCTCTAGCTGAGACACCTATAATACGTAAATGCATTTTCCAATGGGAATTGCATTGTACATAGTAGTTTGGAATTATCTACAGCGTATAAAGCCCGAAGCGAGCGAAATGCCAATCATGCAACGAATGCGTGTCTTCAAAGTGCATCTTTTCCTTGCGTCACAAGTCAAATGACATAACCCACATTGAATTCATTACATAAATCGTCTCCTCGCCCATTGCAGCGTTTCCCATTCAATACGGATGAACGGAGCCGCGTATAAATATGTTAAACACCACAAATGACTGAAATAAATTAACTTTCACAAACTCTGTCAAAATGGCCATTAAAATGTGGTTCCACGCGAGCAGAAAGCAATCAATTACCATCTTTTGATTTATATATTTGTCTAGATTAATTTCTTTTGCCTTCCCGCACGCCAGAAATGACATCATTTATTGATGCTTGACTGAGATAACTCTGAGATTATTTTATTGAATCTGCGGCCGGTTATCTAACTGAGAAAAGTGAAAAAATTGGTAGTAGATAAACATTTCTAACGATGCTATCTCGTAGTCTAGTATATTAATTAAAATAAAGGAGAGTTTCGTAACTACAGCGAAACCTCAATATGACGGACCTCTATTTAACGAATTTTGAATATAACGGACAAAAAATCCCGCCAAAGCTTAAAAAAATTAAAAACGATCTGTTATTATTATGCATTCTTAAATTCAAGTGTCGCCGCATGTAAAGGCCCAGCATTCGTTAAGTCCAATGTAATCCACCGGAGAGATCACATGTCTGTTCACGCCCGATTTAAAAAAATATATTGTAAATTAAATATATTTTAATATTTTCTTTATTTGTTCATTCTAATATATGTGGTATATATATAAATATAAATATATATATATATATATATATATATATATATATATATATATATATATATATATATATATATATATATATATATATATATATATTATATATATATATATATATACATATATATATATTTATACATATATATATAAATATATAAATATATATATATATATATATATATATATATATGTATATATATATATATATACATATATATATATATATATATATATATATATATATATATATATATATATATATATATATATACATATATATATATATATATATATATATATATATATATATATATATATATATATATATATATACATATATTTATATATACATATATATATATATATATATATATATATATATATATATATATATATATATATATATATATATATATATATATATATATATATATATATATATATATATATATATATATATATATATATATTTATACATATATATACATATACACATGTATTTCTATAATTTTTTTAACTTGAATGCAGGTTCACCGAAAGCAAGTGCGTCGATATCAAGCAGTAACGTCACTTCATGACGAATATCTGAGGACAATAAATATAATTTTGTTTGCGATTCGTATCGTTTATTTATATCCAAATAAAATGTTTATATTATATTTTCAAAAAAGAGTTTTTTATTTATTTGCACCGATTTTAATATAGTTGACTTTCTGCTTTAACGGACACCCCCTCCCCCATTTAATTCGTTATATCGATGTTTAACTGTATGTTGTGTCTCGGCTTGAATAATGTGCCATTACAAATGTATTTTGTACGGTACCGCCCATTTGGCAATAGTTTACTTTATCATTTTTAATCTCATTCAAGTTGTACAATTTAAAACAATATATCTTATTATTTCAAAACTTACAATGTTGAAGAATAAATAATATGTTTGCTCTCTTACGAAGAAAGTCGGAGAGGTCATATGGAATGACACAACACACTGTTGTATGAATATTTATGCCGGAGATAAAAAAGACGTTTGTATAATAAAAAAATATCATTTCGCACATTTTTAATGGAACGGTTGTTCAATTATGATCAAAGCGGGTAAATGGCGATATTTATTTTTTCTGAAAGAATGTAAGACGGAGAAATACGATAAAAGTAATAAAAATCCATCAGACAAAACACTCCTGTTTTAGAGGAAGACAGTGGAAATTCAAAAGTAGGTACTGTAATTTACGGACTATAACACGCTGCCTCCGTAGTGTAATGGTCAGCACGCCCGGCTATCGTACTGGAAGTCCCAGATTCGATTCCTAGGGGAAGTAAAAATAAATAAAAGTGATTTATGTATTAATTTTAAATCAAACACAGATTTATTGAGTCTACTAAGTTGTATTTTATTAACAAAAACAGATCAAAAATTAATATTGTGACAATTGTTTCGCCTTTTTAGGGCATTATCAAACGAATGTCTAAGAAAATACAACTTAGTAGACTCAAAAAATCTGTCTTTGATTTAAAATTAAAATGGAGTTCTACAAATTAAACGCCGAATCAAGAATTAAATAAATATAAGTGATTTTTTCACTGTAATATTTATTCAATATTAGCCTGGACTGCTAACTGAAGCGGAGAACTAATCATCTCAAGATATCACTACGTTTATATGATGCAGTGCCCTATGCACCATCGGGTGCGAATGAGGGTTTGAAGAAGAATAACACGCATTTTCGTCTACAACAAATTGACTCCATAATTCAGGTGCGTCAAACCGTTGTTTAATGTCGATGTCAGGTACATAAGAATCTACATATGTTGTGTTTTAAGAAATAAATTTAATTTCGTTAAATGTTACCTGCGTTTAAAGAAAATTAATTTGCGGGCTATCGAATATCCCGCCTTAAGAGCGCTTGTGCACTACACGGAATATTACCGTCCGGCAGTCCGTTTTTTTTTTTAAATAAAAGTGACTACGACAGTTTAGAGTGATCGAATTTAGTCACCGATCCGAAGAAAGACAGCCAAAAGTACAATTTAATCCAAGCCAATCGTCCGTTTTATTATGCTTACTGAAATGCCGGACGGTAAAATTCCGTGTAGTGCACAAACGCCCTAAGGGGACAATGTTTGGGAAATTGCATGTAAGAGCATACCCTCTTTGGGTTAAGAGACGAGAGATAACATAGAAACCCGTAACGGAACCGCACGGGTATTCTAGTACAAGCCGCAGTGAGTATTGCATACCGCAGATTCCGAGTCCCAAGTACGAGTAACTGTTCACATGGGCGGAATCGCTGTTAGCGGAGTTAGAGAAGACTGGGACGCGCCATTCTCGGAAACCCGGAGGAGATGAATCGCTGGAATACACGCACGACGCGAAGGATTCAATGTTCCGGCTCGCAGTTCCGATATAAATTGAATTGAGACTGCGCCGCGTTCAAGAAAATGTAAATCCGTAGGTAGCATTTGAATTTAGTGCCTATCTAACCTGCGCTGTTTGATACTTGCTTTCTTGAATATATATAATAATTCGCACGTTAGGATAGATACAATATAAAATTTCGCTCACTCCTTTCAACAGCGTCATTTATCAAAAACCGTCATTTTTCCGTTGTTCATGGAATGCCCAGAAAATGTATCATATCCCAGCGAAAGTGGCATATTTTTAACTTAATATTTACCCGCCACATAATTTTTTTTTTAAATATATCTTTTTTTTTCAAATGGAGAAAAAACCTCCAGGTTTCACCTAAAAAGATCTGTTACGCAGTAAAAAGTTCAATAAGTGGCTTGATATTTATTTTTAATACATTGTATTATATTTTTAAACATTAAAAACGTTTTCCAAAAAATCAAATTTTTTGATTTATGACTTTCTTGAAAGAAGTGAATGATATGTTTTTCTAATAAAAATATAGGTTTTTATGCCTTTTTAAAAAGCTTATGAAACGATGTTTGGTGATGTTTTTTAAGTAATTTGTACGTTTAATGTCGTAGTATTTTTTTTAAACTGTATGAATTTTTTGGCAAGTAACGTAAAATTTATTATTACAATGAAAAACACTATTAGTCATAGTAATCAAATTATAACTGTTTTTTATTATTATAATGCATATTAGCTTTGTTATAAGATCACCTACCAATAAAAAATATTTTTATGGCATTCAACTAGCTTTTTTTTATTCTGTCACTAACGCCCAAAAATGGGTAATTTTCTTAAAATCGCTAAATTCCAAATATCTCAAAAACTATCAACATTCGGCCTATCATTGTTGTAGTTATATTTCTTGCATTTGCGCACTCCTACCTCGTCCTGCCGGGAACACATCAAGTTACCAATAACCCTGTATATGAATGGATATCCTGAATCTGGACATCAAAATGTTTCGTATACTTGTACATACACATATAATTCATACATTTCATGCTATATATGGATGGATGTATTTTCTCCCGACGGTTGTATCGCTTTCAAACATAAAATACAGTTAGCGGTATCAGAAATGTATTTTTTATGGTCTAGACAAGATGTAATATTGTAGAATACAGCGTTAATAATAAATAACATTAAACACGTCAATTATTCAGAATTGATGTCTAGAAATAAGTTATCTTCTTTCTTTAGAACACCGATACGAGTATGATTGAGGTCCGCGTTTAACAGTCGCATCAATAAAAAATGATTTATCTATTCATTAAAAATCATTGTCGGTATTTACTCTGTGACGCAATTCACGAATACGGATTGAGTGAAAATTATGAAATAAAATCATCAAATAAAAAAAAAACTATAAATAAACATAAATAAAAAAATACTCGTATAAAATCAAAATTAAGTTTTTTATGTTAACGAAACTAGGTTCGAGAATATTTATAAATTTCCAAACTCGTCATATTAACAGTAACACCACAATGTCTGCGTAATCGGAGGGCATGTATGACTAAATGTATGGATAGGAAGGAAGCGAGGAGTGTATGTCAGGACAGAAGAGTGTGGCGTTCCATCCTTTCTGCCTACCCTGCGGTGAAACGGCGTGATGGTAGTAGTAGTAGTATCACTTAAATATTGCATTACACATTTTTTTTATATTTAGAGTAAGTTGAACATTAAAAGATAATACCACTAACGGAAAATTTCATGTAATATGTCATTTTCCTACAATACTTCTCTCTTAAACTGAAAACAAATTCAAAGCAAATTATTGTAGTTTTTATTTATTACGGTAGAAGTATAGTGCTGTATGCGGCGTTTTTGTGGCTCCGTCTGGTTAAATAAAAAAATAAGGCACACATTTCTTGTTTATTTAATTAACCAAGCAATGAACATGTTGCTAAATTTCGCATTTTTTGAAATACTGTTTTCCTCAGATATTTTCAATTTCTCGTGTAAATCTAGTGATTCAAGTACTGTATTTCGAAAATTGAACCATATACTCGCAGAGGAAGACCGAGAAAAACATGGCACGATCAGGTATGCCAAATACTTGAATGTGGTCAGGTTAGGAGTCGTAACAATCGGCGGATATGTATGAGGAGATGCATGAACGTGGAAGAGGCGAAGAATGTTTGCAAAGACAGAGTGGTGTGGCGTTCTATTCTCTCTGCCAATCCCTGCGGGGAAGCGGCGTGATGGTTAGTTAGTTAGTTAGTTAGTTAGTTACTCGGATATAGAAGTTTTAAGAATTTGAATAGTGTGGTTGTCATTCATGGGTAAAATTGGTAAATGTTACACGTGTGTAAAGTGATCACGTAAATTTATTTCAGTCCACTTTTATCTCTTACGCTCATTTTCATATTTTTTATTTTTTGTTTTCTGTTTATGTCGAGTAGGTATTTGTAGTTTATATTAACGCTTTTAATCCAATTTTACTTCGTGTAAAATTTATTGTATTCTTGCCAGTGCCCTTTACTATGACCTAAAATATAATATTTTCCCACACAAAGGCCATGCCTTTGTAGGATCTTTTTTTTGTATTTATGTTTTTTTTGTACTTGTATTTATCTTATGTTGTGAAATGCAAAATAATTTAAAATTAAGAAAACGTGACTTGAGATAAAACATCTGTTCATAATTTTTTTTGACATCTCAACATAGATGAAGAAGAATATGGAAGTCTGGGCATTTACGGGGCTAACGACCATCATTGATTAGTTTTAAAACTAATCAATGATGGTCGTAAGCCCCGTAAATGCCCAGACTTCCATATTCTTCTTCATCAATGTTAAGATGTCAAAAAATAATATGAACAGATGTTTTATCTCAAGTCACGTTACCTATAATATTGTTTTAATTCAGACATAATTTTGCTAGGTTTGAATGGGGATATGCTTTTATTTCCCACAGTGCTAGCTTCATAGCTAGTGCTTGAACTCCCGTGTTTCTTTCTTTCTACCGAGTTCCTACTCTCCCAGCATGAATCCGATCATAACCGTCGTGTCTGTCAATCGATAATTCATTTATTTTATCTGAAGGAAGAAACTATGGACATGGCTCACAACCAACGTACTTGGAAGACTCGAGATATCTGAAAACTGTAAGCGAAGGAGTGGTTCTAGGTACAAACTAACCAAAAATTAATTTTTCGTTAGATTGGTCAAATTTTTTATTGTTGATGTATTTACTTAGATTTTTACGGTCATTCACATGTTGATAACGTTGCTCTCGGTTATTATTTTATTCGGTAATCATTTTTAATTGAACAATAAGATTAGGAGACACGGTTAATAGTATTAAAAGCGTAATTAGTAGACGCAACAATGTGGTCCAAAATATGTGAGAAAATGTGTTAATAACACACGGCTTAGTGGGGTACCCGCAAACATCCAATTCATAAAGCGATCGGCAGCGCGAGGAGCCACGCTTTTCTTGCCCACATTTTTTAATAAATACATAATGGAATTTTATTGAAATGAAATGAAATTTGATTGTTTTTTAGAAAATATATAGAATTTTTATAGTTTTTTCAAACTCTACCAATCCATTACTCTTTTCTTTTGAAAACCATATATTTATTTCGAAGAAAAGCTTATTTTTTATGCAAAAGAGTTGTTATAAGTAGGGGAGAGTGCCCATGGATGGGACGTTTTTGATTTTGCCTCTCTAGTTCTTCTCTGTAAAATAAATCACAAAAAGTAAACGTGGTTTCTCTTTATTTAATGTTTTAGCTACAAATATGCGGTACATTGTTTTCTAAAAAAATTAACCTAACTGCCTGAAAAATCGATTTCGAATAATGTCCTAAAATGTCCCATTCATAAACACCCTCCCATGAGAGGGACACCAGTATACCATGAATGGGACATTAATTGAAATGCTAGATTGATGGAATAATTATATTTTAAAACAAAATCATCTGTAGACACTTACGTATAATACGTAGACACATGTAAAAGAAATTTTATTAAACATTTTTGCAACATTTTTGGCAAAAAAAGTTCAGATATCTTAATATTCCACAATTTTCATGGGCCTCGAAATTTACATTTAAGCCATTGCATAAAACTTTATTGATATTCTCCTTCACATATGTGACACTTATTATCCTCCTTTCCTTTTGTTTTTGTCAGTGATACACCTTCTATTTCAACTGATTTATCTGAACTGTTCTGACATCACTCATTGAAATATTTTGTTAAAAACTGAGTTTTTTTAAAACTCTTTTAGCGTTAGGCTTATTTTTTGGTCTATCTATAGGTTTTCATTTTCCATTCTTCAATAATTGTATTTTCAAAAACTTGTCCTTTTTTGAAGTGTCAGATATTATACTTGATTTCCCCTTACTGATTTATTTCTGTACTGTAGAACATATTCTTCCAGCTGAATTTGAATACGTGGAAAGTATTTCTTCTCGCTTCAGACTAAACTGACTAACTAAAAAAACTAACTTACGATCACACCGCTTTCCCGCAGGAATAGGTAGAAAGAATAGAACGCCACACCACTCTGTCCTTGCAAACATTCTTTTCGCCTCTTCCACGTTCATGCATCACCTCATACATACCCGCCGATTGTTACGACTCCTAACCTGACCACGTTCAACTATTTGGCTTACCTGATCGTGCCATGTTTTTCTCGGTCTTCCTCTGCTCCTTTTTCCAATAACATTCGCCTAGTAATTTTTTTTAACCGTTCTATCCTCACTCATTCGTTCTACATGTCCAAACCATCTCAACACATTTTTCTTAATTTTATCGATTATGCTTATCTCAGCTTTGCATTCCTTCCTTATTTCACTATTTGAACATCTATTATACATCGT
>NW_028282969.1:0-18072 GCF_059751285.1 Brachycentrus maculatus | reverse complement strand
TGCATGTATATGGTACATATGTGTACATACAATGATTCGGAAAACGGGAAATGCAGTGAAGTGCTGTGTATGAGTGTGTTTGTCTGGTCAATGCGTGTGCGCTGTGTATGAGTAGTCGAGTATGTAGATGTAGGTAGAGCGCCATAGGAGGACATTGGGCAGTGACCAGTGTGTATATTGGCACAGCGACCGGAGAACACACACAAACACACATGCAGGAGAGCGAGGGTGCAGTTGCATGTAGGATCCGTTAATTATTCACCAACTGCAATCATTGTTTAGTCGTCAATGTGCTCTGCCATGGAGATTTTTAATCCAGAAGTGAATGACGACCTTTTTTTGAAAAATACTCTCTATCTTCATAAAAATAGGTTTTTACTCTCTTTTCTGACACTAACTGTAAAGTCTGAATCAATAACCCTTCTACTTATTTATTTTTTACAAAAATGTTAATAATATATGTATATAACCACTCAGAGATTTTTAATCCAAAAGTGAATGACGACTTTTAAAAAAAAAATACTTTCTATCTTCATAAAAAAAGGTTTTTACTCTCTTTCCTGACACTAGCTGCAAAGTCTGAATCAATAGCCCTTCTATTTTTTTTTTACAACCGTGAGTGGTTATATACTTATATTTTTAACATTTTTGTAAAAAAAAAGTAAAAATGACTAACCACAAAGTAAATGCTTTAAATATTAATAATATTGAGAATACAAAAGCCCTTCTTTTAAATGGTTTTACCAAACAATGAATATTTTAAAAAATGTAAATTCTTCTTGTAACCCCTATCCACTCCCAATGGTGCATAGGGCATTGCATCGTAATGACATAGTTTTATCTCGATCGTTACTTCCATGAAGGCAAGGTAAGACAAGACTCCTACGTTTCAGGTTATATTAAATAAATATTGCAGTGTAAACATACTAATATTTATTTTCACCCCCCTGGGAATCAAACCCGGGACCTCCAGCATGGTAGCTTAACATGCTAACCATTACTCCACGGAGGTGGGCAAATATGTAAATTACTTCGAGTTAATGAGTAATTCATAATAACAATCTAATGTGTTACTAAATCAGTAATGAGTAATAACAATCTTCCAACGTACTGTTTTGTAGAAAAATTGTCACAAATAATTTTGTTGATATTAACTTTTCAAAATTTCGTTTAAAAAAAATAACATACTCCATCAAGGTCATCAAAAAAAATCGTTTATAACCCCATGAAAGAGCAGGGGGTTATTTTAATCCAGTACTCTGTGAACTATTGAATTGAAGACGAGTTTTCCAGTCAGCTAAATAAATAAGCTGTTTTAAAAAATTGCATGCAATGAAGTTTAGATATGCATAAACATTATATTTGTGATAGTATACTTAAATCTTGGATTTTTTTAAATTTCTGATTTTGATCATCTTTTATTTAATAAGACTTAATTGAACCTTATTAATATATTAATATAAATTGTGAAGGCATGCTTTGGCCAGAATAATAAAAATTTGCCCATGTCGGTGCCTATTCCCTACATATGTATGTATTTAATAAGGATATGAGGTAGCTCTAAATACCAATAACGCATTTTGTGATGCAATGCCGCGGATGCGTTATAAAATATTTTACTAATGCAAAACGTTGCATGCAGTTTGGAGAGTGTTAGGAGTGTGGAGGGGGAACATAGATGATAAAATTTTAGATTCTGATAAAATATTAATAGATAAATGATTGATAGTACAAAATGTGTATCGTTGATGAATTTCATGATTTTTTTAAATGTGAATAACAAATAAAATCATAACAGTATGCCAACAAATGTATCATACATAAGCGCCTCTGAGATAGCATTTTACGTAAATGGCGCTATATTAATCATCCACGATTATTATTATTTTAAAATCATATCTCGTCGATCACTTTTATCTCTCTGTAAGCCAAATTGAATTAACTTTTTTTTTATAAAAACAAAAATATATAATTTTAGGGATGAATGATGTATGATATTATTCATTCCTTTAAAACATATGTTTTTTCACATTTTTAAAATATTGCCTGTAATAATAGGTGAATAAGAGGGGAGTACATTCCTATGTCAAATTGTTTATAGAGGCTTTCAAACAAACAAGGTAAAACTAATTGTTTGCACGTGAAACCATGTCTTGTTATGCATCTTTCTTAATCTTTGCAGGTAATTAAAAGCGAGTCTTTGAAGTTCCACCCCTCTTGTTTTATAATATCTGAGCTAATAAACTGCTTCGCATTTATTATGCTCATTACATACTCCGAGATGTTACCATGTTAGAATGAAATAAGGGTAAGTAAAAAAATAATGAAGGGCAAATACATATTTTTTTAAAATCTTAAAATTGAGTATGATCAATATAATTTACTGTTAGATTCCGACCATAAAAAGTGGTTCAATATTTATGATCGAAACTTGAGGATACAAGTTTTTGTGACAATGCCCTTTTGTGTATGTATTTTGTCCATCAGAAGCGAGTTCTTTTGGGTCGAATTTTCTCCATCACAGCTTCCTTTAAACACCCCAATACACTGGCGTAGTACTTTCATCAGTAATGTAATGTAATCAATCATCAGAATTCCCAAAGTATCTACTTACTTGATCGTGACCCATTCATACATTTTTAAAACCGTGATAATCTTTTAAACTTTGATCTATGTCTTGTAATAATCTGTTCAATTCTTAATCTTTGTGTTCACTACAGAGGTGCAAACATTATCAGGAAATGTTTAACCCTTTATATATACTACTCACCTCAAACAATAATAATATTAAACCTCATTATTTGTTTATGTGTTTGTGCACTTATGAGTTATTAAGTACCAACATATTTTGAATATGTACTCGTATATGAACATGTTGATATTTATATTATACGAACGGTAGCGAATCGAAAAATTCGTAAAATAGAAGGGTTGCCGATATAAGGCGTAGGGTAGGTATTTTTACAAATGAATAAATATTGTGACTCGTCTGTAGCATCTATACTGATTCATTGATTCATTTCTGAAATATTCTGGATACAAGATAGTTAATATCCAAAAAACCGACATCGGCCAACATAGACTGTCGAACCATTTTTAAGAAGGTCATCACCTGTTGAAGGTTTGTTAAAATACTTAAAAAATATTTTGGAGAATGTTCACTCGATTATTTTGGAGTGAGCATTCTCCCATACATTTTTTATACATACACACACACACACACACACACACTCATACAGGCACAGTGCATAATTTTATAAATTAAGTAAAAAAATGTTAAATTAAAGATTGGCTTCTGAAGTCATCTAATTATTAAATTATAATTATTATTCAAAGTTATTTAGCACAAAAATATGGGATTTACGTACTATGTATATATATATATATACATATACATATATATAAATATATATAAATATATATATACATATATATATATATATAAATATATATATATATATATATATATATATATATATATATATATATATATATATATATATATATATATATATATATATATATATATTTATATATATAAATATATTTATATATATATATATATATATATATATACATATATATATATATATATATATATATATATATATATATATATAATATATATATATATATATATATATATATATATATATATGTATATATATATATATATATATATATATATATATATATATATATATATATATATATATATATATATTTATATACATATAAATAAACATAAATATGTGTGTGTATGTATTATATACAGCTTTCAATTACAGTATTTTTTTATTGAAACAACAACAAAGTTTGTTTTATTGAAAAAGCGCTTCCTCTATTTTTGTCTTTGATGTTTCGCATGGTTTTTCTAATTAGTATTTTGTTTCATTTTCTTTGATGAAGCCTTTGTAGGGTAAAAGCAGATACACAGTTCGTCTGATATGTAATTCTCTACAGAGTAACGAGGAGCTAATACCATTTAAATGAATATAACAAATTGAGTCGGAGAATTGGTTCGACATGTTTCTTTGAATTGTCAATTAGTCTGAGACAAAGGACACCTCTGCTGGTGTCCCGCCCCTCGCGACCTCCCCCCCCCTCCCCTCGCCGCCGGCACCAGGGCGGCAGAACCGCGCACCGTAATGATGGACTAACAAGGGCGGGATGTGGAAAACACCAGGCAGTCAAAATGGCCATGTAAACATATACCCTATATCTTAACATTTCATCGCTATTCGACCTGTATAATATACCAATTCCTCATTTTCAAACCCTTATCTGCACCCAATGGTGCATAGGGCACTGCATCATATAGATGCAGTGTTATCTTGATCGTTGACACATGAAGGAATGGTGATTAGCCCTCCGCTTCAGGGACCAGTCCAGGGTAATATTGAATGAATATATAATATAAAATATACAATATACAGCGTATATGAATTATTTGCTTTCAGTTTTAACAAGCTTATTTTATGTCATCTGATAAAATTATAAAACATTAGCTTAAGTCTTCTCAGTACCTCAACCGTTTTCAGTATATTTCTCAAAAAAAAATTAAAAAAGAAAAAGAATTCACAAAATGAGATTTATTTTATTTTGTTTTATTTATTTATGGTTTACAAACAATGAAAAACATATTACAATAACTGAAATACAGTGCAATACAAATTGTTTTAATGTTTTTCATCAATTAGATGAGAACACACCAAGCTTATAGAAATAATAAAGGTGCAGGTTAAATACATATATAAAAAATAGAAATTTGGCTGTAAATGAAGGGTAATAACAATTAAAAGTATTGAAATAAATAATTATATAAAATAAATTAAAAAAGTAAACACCAAAACATTAAATAATTTGAAATATTTTCAAAGAAGTGCCTATTTTTCATAAAAACCTGCACTTATTTGATAAAAAGTTTGATTCGTATTTCGCTAACATTAGAGAAAATTATCAAAAATCTATTAATTTCGTGCGAAAAAACCATACAACATTAAAATTAATTTGAAAATGGTTATTCAAAATACAAGCAAAATTGAAGATCTATTTTATAAATATTATTATCAACCACAAAAACGAAGGTAGGGAAATATTTATGTTTACATGTTCAATAGAAGGAAAAATACAATTAAGAAGCAATCAATGTTTCATTATGAGAATTTTATTTTTCATTCTCAATCAAAATAAACGAAAAATAGCTGTACGTCCCTGGGAAGAAGTTAAAGGGATGGATGGAAATGAATGTAGAGGGATAGAGGTGACACTGTACAAATGAAGCTTTACAATTACACACAACCTCCAGAAACATCCCCTCCCCCAGCACCGTAACCCGAGCACCTACTTACGAGGTGTTCTAGATAAAGGTGAGTATAATAATATTACATCTAGGGAAAACTAAAATAATTCGCATAACAAAAAAGCTAACGAGATGGTTTAATTAATGAACATCTACTGAATGATTACATCTTTACTAATTAATATAAAGAAAATTATTATATATTTTAACCAGTATAAATTACAAATATCTATTTTTTATTATTATTTTTTTAATAAATGTTTAAATCACCTAATTTTAATTGGTTTCACACTAATGTAAAAAAATGCAAATAAAAAATTGATTTAATTATAAACAAGTTCGAAAACGAATGCTTGAATTTTTATCGATCTCTAGAATTACAACAAGACTTTTAGGTTCTCCCGTAAGTAATGCGTTTTTTTTAAATTGCATGAACTTAATACCGAAGGGGTTAGAGATAAACAACCTGCACCAACTTTTCATAAAAGCGGGTAGTAATTGTACGTTGTTCTCGTTCTTAGTGCATGCTTTGAAGAGTGTAGTTCAATTTAATGGGTAATTTTTGCAAAGTTATACTAAGTTAAAAACACCCTCTCTACTCCTCGTTCGTGTATCTTCTTTTAATTTTTTTTAAATAGGTTATTTTATGAATAATACAAATATAAATATACGAGTATATATAATATTTTTTAATGGTGTGTGTGTATATTATATACACCTGTGAGATTACCTTTAATACAAGCCTCTTGTCATCATCATCAACGTGGTAATATTTTCTATGTAATGTATTTTTATATGTAAAGTGGGTGTATAATAATAAAATAAACAATGTGTTGCTTTGTTATTAAGTTTATAATTATATTATAAGTTTATAATTAAAGTTTATTCTTAATTTATCTTTATAATATTTTTCTATCTATCTATCTATCTGATTCTGACAGTTCAGAATATTATATTTTTTCTATCTGATGTCTTTATTCAGTGCGACGCATGCGACATCTGGTGGTAGATCTGTTTTATGTAGGTACTATATGTAAGTACTTAATAAAATGTATAGGTAGGTACCTAGGTATTTTATTACATATATATAATATATATATATATATATATATATATATATATATATATATATATATATATATATATATATATATATATATATATATATATATATATATATATATATATATATATATATATATATATATATATATATACATAAATTTATATATATATAAATATATATATATATATATATATATATATATATATATATATATATATATATATATATATATATATATATATATATATATATATATATATATATATATATATATATATATATATATATATATATATATATATATATATATATATATATATATATATATATATATATATATATATATATATATATATATATATATATATATATATATATATATATATATATATGTATATATATATTTAAATGCAATAAATAATAAACTAGATTGAATTAAACTCTAAAAAATAGCTTCTAAATTATATTACATACCTGGTAAATTATATGATAACATGTAGGTTATTCCTTTTAATTATGTGGGATACTTACTCAGTTTACGATATAAGTTATTGAGGCAGTTATTACTTTCACAAGAGAAGTACAAAAGTTCTGCCATAAAGGGTTATTATATGTTTAGTATAAATGGGACTCTAATAAAGCAAAATGATGATTCTTATAGCTAATTAATATCTGCCAAATATAATAATATGTCCGTCAAAGGTTCAAGAGTTGGACATTGTGTTTCAATTTAATATAATTTAATTAGTTCAATACGCGATAACTGAAATTGCAAGAAAAATGCAATATTATGAAAGAAGGCAAAAAATCTGTGATAGTGTGTGATATCGCCATGTAGTATTTTTATAAATATTTATTAAATTATTTTTCCTTCACTCATAAATTATAAATTTATAAAAATTATTCCGAAACATTTCATAGAATCATATGAATGTTTATTAAAAAAAATTAACGTACTACTATTGAGAATCTAGCAGTTTTCTATTCAAAGTTAGTGATGTTTAAAGTATGAAATCTTTGAAAATGATAATGATAGGTTATTAAAAGTAGATTGTCAATTAAATTTGTTTCAAGGTTATCTCATATAAGATGGATTTTTTTAAAATAAATTTACTCAGTTGTATGTGAAAAGATGGATGTTTGAAAATACTACGTGGCGAAATAAGTTTAAATTTATTTTTATCATAATTTAAAAACCCTTATAGAAACAAATACCGTATTCTATATAGAAACATGTAATTACACGGTATCCCCCTGTTGTTATCTTGGTTAAGTTTTTTTTGTTGTTGTAAATAAATCCGTTATTCAATATTGATTTCAATTAATAACCGATTTACATAAAATTTCGAGATTAATTGTGTCGAATCGCGTCAAGATATTCCGAAAAATAAAGCCATGTGTGAATACAATGTAATGAAAGTAAAAAGGTATACATTGTTACGTCTTTTTTGTAGAAAAACCAGCGATTCACCGTGTCTAGAATAAGGCAATGAGGTCCGTAACACAATAACAGACCTCTTTAGCCCAACCGGTTTCCCGCCCTCATAAAACTGCAGTCCGAAAAATACGTTCAGGAAATCTGCCGCTCGGGGCGCGCGTGTGTGTAATGGCGGCTATCCCGGCAATAACAATCGCCGTAAATCCCGGCCACTCGCCGACCTATTCCGCCATTACTTACTCCAATTAACCGGCCAACAGAATTCATTACGCGTTTTAATATTATTTTTTTGTTTTCGCCCAAAACGGTTAGTCAAGTACGAGCGTGCGAAATATGGCTTTTTAATAGACGTTTGTTAAAATTCTACGGCTCCCGTGAATAAATGTCAGTAAATACATGTAACTTTGTACATTCGCACGGGATTCTGAAAGCAGTAGGTAATTAGGGTTATGTGTAATTATAATACATATCTAACGTTGAATTTGAGATAAATAAGTTTTTAAAAATACTAAAATTCTTTTCACAATCAAGGTTTTATACATTTTTTTCGACCTTAAAATCATGAGTTTCGTGTGCTTTCTGGTCAGGAGTAATACATTCAAGCCTGTCAAAACTAGTCAATTTAAAATATTCGGGTTATAAGGTAGACGGAAGGTGCTTATAAAATTAAATAAACAAGCAAAAATATGCACTGGACCTACCTAGAGCGATTTCTGGAGTGAGTTTAATTTGTACTTAATGTTAATTTCAAGATATTAAATATGAGGAATTACATTTAACCATAATTTTTTACCGAAAGAAGAACATATAACAGTGTACAATTATGAAAGCTAGAATCCAAAGTACGATTTCGAGCTTCCTAGTGTCCTAGCCATTGCTGATATTCTCCATTTCTTCCATTTTATTTTATAAAACAAAAAGCAGTAGTCCTTCACTCTGAACTCCTTAACATACGTTATTTAATTTCCACAATTTTTCACTCCTATACTCATGAATCTGAACTGATCACCTTGCCTTCATATTATTACAATCGAATAACAGGACGTCGATTCTAAATGGTGCCAGAATGGATCTATATCCAGAAGTGATATAATCAATTAGTTATTATAATGATGAATTGACAAAAAAATATTTTGCTTTTACCGGCTCTTACTAATTGTTGTTACAAACGTAATATTTAATATTTAGACTACTTAGGAAATACAATACTACATATTTGAATGTTTACCTGAATATCATAATAAATAAAACGTACCATTGTATCATATATTAAAAATGAACGACATTACATCAGGACCAGCCGCCGTATATTACGCTTATTATGGGTAGAGCAGACGGTCACACGAGTTGAAACACAAAATGGATGTACACATTTAATGGGCTGGAAAATTACTTCGGATTTTGAAGGTAGGAAAATAACGGAGTGCATTTAACGACCGAAACAAAGGGTCACTCTGCGTTCCATTATACTCTAATGACGTATATTACAATTATTTTATGTTATTGTAAATTCAATGTGTATCCAGACTTATCTATCTGCTGACATCCTAAAATGATTTTTTTAATTATCTATTAATATTTTTAATTCGCATTATGACGGAAGAAACAGAATACATCGACCCACCTAGGTGAATTTTGTTTTTCAATATATAATTTAAGAAAAGTAACAATCTAGTAATATTATTCATTGATTCGGCATTAACTTTGTGGAATGATATGTCGATAAAAAATATATTGGCCAAACTGCGAGAAGTCTAAAAATTAGAATAAGAGAACATCTCCGTGTACTAACAAATAATTATTTTTCGGAATTTGCAAATCATATCATGGAAACTAACCACTCATTTGACTCTCATATTACACTCTGTTACAAATAAAGGTCAAGTCACGAATAATTTAGAAAATTAAGAAATACATAAAAATTTAAATTCGAATAAAACGTTAATTATTAATATGCAGCACATTTTTAACTTAATATTTACCCGCTACAGGGCAGAAAGTGTTGTTTTTGCATTTTGAAGAAAAGGCGTTGTTTAATTTTTTTTTTAAATATACTAAATATTTTTCAAATGGAGAAAGAACCTTCAGGTTTTACCTAAAAAGATCTGCTGCACAGTAAAAAGTTCGACAAGTGGCTTGATATTTAATTTTAATACATTGTATATTTTTAAACTATAAAAACGTTCTCCTGAAAAATCTTTTTATTTAATTTATGACGTTCTTGAAAGGAGTGAGCGATGAGTGACGCTATATTTCTTTTAGCTCCATTCTGTATTACTTGTATTACTTAACTTACTTAGACATATAAGTTAGCTGTTGGCCACGTTTGATAGACTTTGATATTGACTGTCTTCAGCTCACACAGCAGTCAAGGTCAATCAAAGTCCGCAATATTAGACCGCTAAACTCAATCAGTAAGTCTGGAGGTCCTATTAACATAGAGTCGTTGCTGACACAGTTTAACCACAGAAGTTGAAGCTTTCAATCGATCTACGGCCGTATGTCTGTCAGCTCCACGAAACACGATTACGAAACTCGTCCAGGTTTGAATAATGTACAGATACTTGTTTATTTAGATCTTAATGTAAGCACCGATAAGTATACTACTAACTAAAATAAGAATATTATGTACCAATGTATATTGTATATTTATAATGTAAATTGTAAACGATGGATGATGGATGTTCGAATAGTGAAATAAGGAAGGAATGCAAAGCTGAGATAAGCATTATCGATAAAACTAAGAAAGGTGTGTTGAGATGGTTTAGACATGTAGAACGAATGAGTGAGGAAAGAACGGTAAAACAAATTTATGAAGCGAATGTAATTGGAAAAAGGAGTAGAGGAAGACCGAGAAAAACATGGCAGATCAGGTATGCCAAATACTTGAAAGTGGTCAGGTTAGGAGTCATAATAATAATAGTGGAAGAGGCGAAAACTGTTTGCAAAGACAGAGTGGTGTGGCGTTCTATTCTCTCTGCCTACCCCTGTGGCGAAGCGACGTGATGGTTAGTTAGTTTTATATTAATATGGAAATCATTATTTTTACTCAAATGTAAGAAAAGGTATTAAAACATGTTTATACATAAAGCACTCTTATTTATAATATTTTTAAAAATCATACTTTTAAGCTGTAAAAATTATTCATAGCCATGGAAATTTTCCAATTCATAGTGAAGTTTGGTGTTGTACTTTGTAGAATATAATATTTAAATATGATATGCGTATAATTACATAATTTTGTACAAATGTGCGGAATTATATATATATATATATATATATAGGTTTAAATTATATTTTAATATTGAATGTGCAGTTTCTAAGTAATTACCCTTTGTTAGTAAAATCAGAAAAGCAAAAAAAAGCAGAAAAGCCGTGTTGAAGTTTCCACCGTTTCAAAATGGATTATCTGATGACTAAACCATAAAATACGTTAAATTGAACTTATGTAACATTTACCCAATGCTATATTTTTTTATCTGTAACGCACAGTGTCCTGAAAAGCACTAAGAATTGAAACTGACCAAATTAAGCTTATGTTGTATTTAGGAAGGGATATTTTTATGAATAAGTTTGAGAACTAGTATTAATTTAAAGTTCATCCTTGAAACTAACCAACACTTTAACATCAGAACTCCTCGTAGGAATTTCTGATATTTGTGAATTATACATAAGTAAAAGTTCGTTAATAATTCGAGTAACTGTGTCGAAGGGGATGCGTAAGTTGGTTATATTATCACAATACATCATTAGCATGTGAAGTGGCTCGTACGAGCTATTACCGAATATTTGTATCTCTCGCCCAGTTCTGAGGAGCCGTTAACTTAAAACAAGAATAACAATTAAAGGGGGATAGAAATCAGCATGAAGCAATAAGCCTCCAACTCATTTATCTCCTTCAGGGCGGAGATGTGCAGGGAGGAAGACAAAGGAAATGCTTCCCAGGAGAGAAATACTTTGCTCACTACTTTGGCAGTCTAATGTATTACTTACCCCGTACATGTTCGAGTACCTACCGGATGTACCGCCTCACACTAGCGACTATCCTACCACCCATACACCCACCCCCCCCCCTTCCCCACAGCCCACGCCACGTGTCGAACTCAAGAAAATCGCAAAGCTAATATATTTTATATTAAATATATCGACGCTGGAGAGTGGAAAGCCTGGAAGCCACACTGAAATATTTTTTTGTCAGATTATTTTTCAGTCTCAAAATCATCTCTGGTTTCGTGCGATTGATAAAAAACGTTACCATTTTTATGATCAGAAGACTTCAATGATATATTATATATTGATTATTATCGATATCGTGATTTTTATCCTAAAATGCGGTATAAAAATCATGAAAGAAAGAAAATCATAAACACAATCTTTAATTTGATTAATTAGCAGATAGGAGTTTCATCATAAAATTTATATTCTTAAACTATTGTCTACATAAGGGTTGGAGCTCATCTTAAAACATAAGGGCATGGCACGTTTATCAGGAATTGTCTCAATGATCTGCAAAATACCCGATTTTTTTAAAATTTGGCTTAATAATTAAATAAAAAACGATAAACAATGGACCGTTAATCCACGCTGTAAGTCCTAAAAAAAATCTTGAAAACTTTAAATAATTTCGCGAAAACTCAACGGCGTAGTGGGCTTATTTCAATTTAGCCTGCAAACCCGAATCTCGTCCTATAATAATTGATATTTATGTGAAAATGTCCCGTTTCCCGGGAAAACATCCAATTCCAAACCTGTAAATTTACATTTTCTTATATCACTATTAAAATAAATAAACAACAAATATTTTTTCGGTATACGTAATAACTATGTAAATAATTTCAATGATAAGCTTTTATAATAATTCAGGAATTAAAATATTCAGTATTCTAAAATGATATCCCTCACTCCTTTCAACAACGTAAAATACAACAAATCGTCAATTTTCAGTTGCGCATGTTTTCGGAATGCCCAGAAAATTTACTATATCCCAGCAAAAGCGGAGTATTTTTACCTTATTTACCCGCTCCAGGGCAGTAAGTGTTGTTTTTGCATTTCGAAGAAAAAGTAGTGTTCAATTATTTTTTGAAATTTACTTAATATTTTTCAAATGGAGAAAAAACAGTCAGGTTTTACCTAAAAATATCTGTTGCACAGTAAAAAGTTCAATAAGTGGCTTGATATGTATTTTTAATAAATTTCCTGAAAAATCAAGTTTTTTGATATATGACGTTGTTGAAAGGAGTGAGCGAAGCGTTTTCTTTTACGAAAAGAAAACGCTTAAGACAAAGATAAATATTCTTTAAAAGTACATATATTTTTTAATTAAATGTATCAATTTTGTATTTGCAATTCTCGTAGATTCTCTTCGTATTAAAATAATCTATTACGCATATAATTTCATGCATATTCATAGAACCGTATTTCAGGACGCGCTATACTCCGGATTAATTTGGGCCAAAATCCTGAAAAGTGTGTCTGCGAGAAGATGAATTGTTCTTATCAGTGAACCCCGGAGGAGAGGGTTGGGGAGGGGGGGTTAATCATGCCCGACGACCGCAGAACGGGCCCCGGGGGGGTTAAAAGTCTTAGCGCTAGCACGAGAGGGGTATTAATTACCCCAGAGTTAGTACAAGCGAATATTCCCGGGCTTCGCTGGGAACTTGGAAACTAAGAAACTTAGACATATTTCTTCCTAGAAAGTGGAGTGATATGGGGACACTCGGTACATTCATTTAATATTAATTAATTAATTTTATTCATAACATTTTGAGCGTGTCCAAATACAAATCTGGGTTTGTCCACTTAGGAGCTGTTATTACATTCCAGTAAATTCACACATAAAGTGTCATAAGATTTATGATATACGTGTATGGGTAGAATGGTAAATGTTGACACGTTGACATGTTAAACGTGTGATCGCTTAACCAGCCCATGACAGGGCACAAGCCCTGTAAACAACCAGACTTTTCATACTTTCAGACCTTTTATATTCATCTTCATCTATGTTGACAAATGTGAAAATATTTTGTAAACTTTTTTTTGCAAAATTTTGTATATAGTTTTAATTTTATTTTTTAAACGCATTTTCACACTCATATACTAACAAAAGCCTATCAAAAATGGTAATTATTTTATTTTTTATAATCAAAACACTTCTTAGAACCAATATGAAGCAATATTGTTAGAAAAAGAAGCAGAGGAAGACTAAAGAAAACTTGGCATGATCGGGTATGTCAGTACTTGAAATAATCAGAGGATATGTATGAAGAGATGCATGTGATTTTACACTTTAATATTTATTTGATCATATGATACTACCCTAGACTGGTACCTGAAGCGGAAGCCTGATCAAATTTCCTTAATGTGTTAACAATCAAGATAACACTGCGTTTATATGATGCAATACCCTATGCACCATTGGTTTGCGGATAAGGGTTTGATGATGAATTTAAATTAAATTACAATACTTAGTACAATTTCGGTTTATTTTTAAGTTTTTCAAAGTTGAGTTTTTTTATGGCAAAAGTATCCCCGTTTGCCCTCGCGCATAGAAGGGCGCTGGCAGAATCGGAATGCGAAGGAGGGCTGGTTTGTGATGTGCTGATTTCAATGATAATAAAAACGAGGTGAATTTTAACGCCTAAATTAGATTGCTCATTCCCTCCGACGTAATAATTAAATCTCAACGCTTTACTCACTAAACTAAGGAAGGGAACATTTTAATTAAAGTGCATGATATTTTAAAAATTTTAATCTTTCAGAATATTAACAGAGAAAAATGATTTCATTAATCGATTCAGCAATCGTTTTGAGGTAACAATCTACTGCTACCACTACTACTACTACCATCACACCGTTTCCCAGCAGGGGTAGGCGGATAGATAAACACTTTTCGTCTCTTTCAAATCTACATGCCCTCCGATTACGCAGACTTTTGACAGCACCAGATTTAAATTAAAAATCTATCCATTTTTTAAAGTTTTACTAAGTAAATACCACTATTCATTAAAATCTATTGTGACACGTGTTTCGATGCATTCCGCATCATTTTCAAACACCGTATGTGAAGCTTATTCTAATTTGAGAATTATAATTAGCTTCACATACGGTATTTAAAAATGATGCGGAATGCATTAAAACAAGTGTCATAATATATTTTAAGGCATAGTAGTATTAACCAAGTAAAACTTAAATTAAAATTGGATTTAAAAAAAGTACACAAGTACCTAGTAAAAGTAATAGAAAATCCCTGGCTACCATTTTTGAGTAGATATAATATAAGAAAAATAGTATACAAAGAAATACGAGTATATAATTCAATGACCAAAAAACGATTTTACTTTTTTTTTTAACAATAGAGTACTCACATCATTCCTAAAACAAGTTAAATAATTTTTTGAAAAGTGCATAAAGATATTGAGTGAAGGTTGAATGAAGGGAATAGAATAAATGGTGCTTTGAATAGAGTGATTGCAAATAAAAATATGTCCATGGAAGGCGGTTTACAACGGAGGGCTGGTACCGACACTGATGCATGGAAGCGAAATACGGAATTGGCAAAGGAAGGATAAATGCAGAGTGAATATCGTTGAAATGGGTTCCCTCAGACGAATGTGTAGAAAATCGTAATATGAAAATCATTAGAAAAGAGTGTAAGGCTGAAAAGTAGGGATAATTGAAAAGATTGAAAAAAGTTCTTTAAGATGTGGTATATATATATGTAATAAAATACCTAGGTACCTACCTATACATTTTATTAAGTACTTACAAAAAGTACCTACATAAAACAGTTCTACCACCAGATGCCGCATGCGTCGCTCAGGAGAAAACAAAAGACTTACGATAATATTATTAACTGTCAGAATCAGATAGATAGATAGATAGATAGATATAAAATATATTATAAAGATAAATTAAGAATAAACTTTAATTACAAAGCAACACATTGTTTATTTTATTATTATACACCCACTTTACATATTATTTACACGCAATTTACAAAAGAAAAATATTACCACGTTATAAAACGACAATTTCGTTAATTGGAAATGGATTATGAAACATTAGATGTATTAAAACAATTACTACAATATGTTCGGAGTGAGAGAGAAAAATTAGAAGATGATCAAAGAAAACGATTAGAAGATAATCAAAGAAGACGTGGAAATTTAAGAACTAGTGATAAAATTAAAAATAAAAATCATGTGAAAAAAATTTCTACAAAATATAAAATAAAATATACTCCAGAAAAGAAGAATTTCGAAGCAGATTGTGTGAGCAGGAATCCAGTAATAGAATCGAAGGAAAATGCAAATGAACAATTAAAAGTTGTAAATTTGGTTAAATTAGAAGATATTTTAAAAGATCAGAATAAAAATGAAGACATACAAATAACACAGAAACAGTGCTTGAAAAATGAAAATAAAAATAAAGTAGAAAAAACTTCTACGAAAGATAAAATAAAATATACTCCAGGAAAGAAGAATTTAGAAGTAGATTGTCTAAGCAGGAATCCAGTATTAAAATCGAATGAAAATGCAGATGAACAATTAAAAGTTGTAAATTTGGTTAAATTAGAAGATATTTTAAAAGATCAGAATAAAAATGAAGACATACAAATAACACAGAAACAGTGCTTGAAAAATGAAAATAAAAATAAAGTAGAAAAAACTTCTACGAAAGATGAAATAAAATATACTCCAGGAAAGAAAAATTTAGAAGTAGATTGTCTAAGCCGGAACCCAGTTTTAGAATCGAATAAAAATGCAGATGAACAATTAAAAGTTGTTATATTAGAAGATACTTTAAGAGATCTGAATAAAAATGAAGGAATTCAAAAGAAAAAAACAAATGGATTGAGAAAAACTGTGTCTACTTTAAAAGGGTCAAGAAGAAAAAAAAAAAAAAAAAAAAAAATACAAAAAAAAGAAAGAAAAAAAAAGAACGGAAAAAAAAGAAAAAAAAAAGAAAGAAAGAAAAAAAAACACGAAAGAAAAAAAGAAAGAAAAAAAAAGAAGGAAAAAAGATAGGAGGAAAAAATAAAAATAAACTTTATCATATCACTAAACTTATACCAGTCCCTTCACTACAAGAAGATGATCCGGAGGACGAGTGAAAATTTTACTATGAATTTTCATCCCCAAGGGGGGAGATGTAATAAAATACCTAGGTACCTACCTATACATTTTATTAAGTACTTACAAAAAGTACCTACATAAAACAGTTCTACCACCAGATGCCGCATGCGTCGCTCAGGAGAAAACAAAAGACTTACGATAATATTATTAACTGTCAGAATCAGATAGATAGATAGATAGATAGATATAAAATATATTATAAAGATAAATTAAGAATAAACTTTAATTACAAAGCAACACATTGTTTATTTTATTATTATACACCCACTTTACATATTATTTACACGCAATTTACAAAAGAAAAATATTACCACGTTATATATATATATATATATATATATATATATATATATATATATATATATATATATATATATATATATATATATATATATATATATATATTTATATATATGTATATATATATATATATATGTATATATTTATATATATATATATATATATATATATATATATATATATATATATATATATATATATATATATATATATATATATATATATATATATATATATATATATATATATATATATATATATATATATATATATATATATATATATATATATATATATATATATATATATATATATATACATATATATATATATATATATATATATATATATATATATATATATATATATATATATATATATATATATATATATATAAATTATTATTTCTGATATTAGGTATAATTTACAATGTATAGTTTTGTTTAAACGGTTGGAACTTTAAAATTCTTCATAAAGGGCCCGATCACTCGATTTAACCACTCGCACGATCGCATATTCCTCGTGATACGGTTAAGTGGGTTACCCACTACCCGCTTCCCACCGCCCACAACACACCGGCACCTACCCGCCACCATTACCCGACGCAACCGCTACAAAATCCGCAAGAAAAACCGCACCGCCAACGCCATCTCTCGCCCCAAGACAAATCTAATTTTCGCCAAGAAACTCACCACCCACGCCGGCGTCTTAGCGGCGGAAAGTAGAGAAAGCTCGAAGATTTTTCCCAACTCGCTCGCTAAGAAAGAAACCCGCTCCTTCTTATAAGGGCAACTTTCGCACTTGCGCGTAGGGTGAAGAAGAAAATCGATAA
>NW_028282968.1:0-8907 GCF_059751285.1 Brachycentrus maculatus | reverse complement strand
TATGTATTTTTTTTAATTTATTTTAAATGCAATGTTAATTAACAAATTAATATCGCAGTTCAAATCCGGGATTTCTTTTTAACTATCTGCTTAACTCTGATACTTCAGATTTTCTATCTTAAACAGACTGTCTCTTTAAAAAGAGACGGTTAAAAGACAATCGCGTTAATCATTTTAACGGTTCTGTCTCTTCATTTCCTTTGCTAGGTGCATTCAATTCGAAAGAAGGAAAAAACAGTCTAGTTTTCATCCTTTAAGTATGACTTTTTTGCAAGAACCATTGAATTAAATATCTAGGTATTTACAGTATTAAAACGATAGCTGCTGCATCTCAAGTTTACACACCTATAATATCAATATTTTATTCATAGGATGTATATACTAGTTTATTTTAACTGCAGATAGTTGGTAGAATTCCATTCTGAATTGTAGGGTAAAATATCCAAAATGAAACACGATTATTGGATTGAATTCTAATTTTATTTAAATATATATGATGATATGTGACGCGTTTCTTATTAAGACATAAAAAAACACGCGGAGTGTTTTTAATGTCTTAATAAGACAAAACGCGTCACATATTATCATACATATGTAAATAAAAGAAGAATTCAATCCAATAACAGTGTTTAATTTAGGATATATTACCCAAAAATGCATAATCTAATATTTGGAATAACTAATGTATTATTTTGTTATTTTGTTATTTTGTTATATTTATTATCAATATTAAATTTTATTTTTTGACATCTCATCAAAGATGAAGAAGAATATGGAAGTCTGGGCATTTACGGGGCTGACGACCGTCATAGGCTGGTTTAAGTGATCACTTTACACACGTGTAACATTCACCAATTCTACCCATTATTGACAACCACACTGCTTAATAAAAAGCTTCTTTACATCTCACCAATAGATGTCTCTAGTGAAGTTCTAGTGATTCATGAACAATGTTTCTAAATTGGTTCATATATATATATAGAACTTCCAAGAATTTGCGCAGTGTGGTTGTCAATAATGGGTAGAATTGGTGAATGTTACACGTGTGTAAAGTGATCACTTAAACTAGCCTATGACGGTCGTCAGCCCCGTAAATGCCCAGACTTCCATATTCTTCTTCATCTTTGATGAGATGTCAAAAATAATATGAAAATAACTCCTGTAATTGGAGATAATCCAGATTTTGTGAACAAGTATTTGGACACACTCAAAATGTTGTAAATATTTCATTCATACGGTGTATAATCTAATCTAATCTAATCTAATTTATTGTAACTGCAGACAGTTGGTAGAATTCCATTTCGAATTGTTGAGTAATATATCCAAAATTAAACACGATTTGTTTACATATCGCCCACTCCTTTCAAGAACGTCATAAATCAAAAAACTTGATTTTTCAGGAGAACGTTTTTAAAGTTTAAAAATATAATACAATGTATTAAAAATACATATCAAGCCACTTATTGAACTTTTTACTGTGCAACAGATCTTTTTAGGTAAAACCTGAAGGTTTTTTCTCCATTTGAAAAATATTTAGTATATTTCAAAAAATAGTTAAACAATACCTTTTCTTCAAAATACAAAAACAACACTTTCTGCCCTGTAGCGGGTAAATATTAAGTTAAAAATATGCCGCTTTTGCTGGGATATGGTACATTTTCTGGGCATTCCGAAAATATGCACAACTTAAAATTGTCGATTTTTGATTTATGACGTTCTTGAAAGGAGTGAGCGATATATATGATAATATGTGACGAGTTTCGTCTTATTCAGACATTAAAAAACACGAGGAGTGATTATGATAAACAATTCATTGGATGATATTGATACATAATTCATAGGATGAATAATCTAGTATCTGAGAATAAATTATGTTTTTTTTTAAAATCTTTGTTGATTTTAAATTTCTTTGTTATAGGTTTCTCAACTTGAACCGAGACATCTATTGTTTTTGTAGAAAAAATTATAGAAGTATGATCTTTCCTGGGCAAACAGTCTGGCATTCGGGTGGGTTAAGTGATTGCTTTATACTCTTGAGTAACGTTCACCATTCTTCCCATTGTTGAACATCCATATTGCATTAATTTTGAAATATGTTTTTCACATATATTTTTTTGTTGAATTGTTAACATTTTGATTGATATATACTTTTGGCACAAGATATATATATATATATATATATATATATATATATATATATATATATATATATATATATATATATATATAATAATAAATAATAAACCCTTATCCGCACCCCAATGGTGCATAGGGCACTGCGTCATATAAACGCAGAGTAATCTTGATCGTTTACACATGAAGGAATGGTGATCGGCCCTCCGCTTCAGGTACCAGTCCAGGGCAATATTGAATAAATATTACAGTGAAAAAAACACTTATATTTATTTGACCCCTCTGGGAATCGAACCCGGGACCTCCAGAACCTCCAGAACGGTAGCTGATCGTGCTGACCATTACACTACGGAGGCGGACAAATATATTTATACATGTAAATATATATATATAAATATATATAATATATATATATATATATATATATATATATATATATATATATAAATATATATATATATAAATATATATATATATATATATATATATATATATATATATATATATATATATATATATATATATATATATATATATATATATATATATATATATATATATTTATATATATATATTTATATCTCCTAACAAATATATGTGAACAAATTCGGAATGAATGTCACCTATGTTCAAACGGAGTAAGTTAAAAAAGTACTTCACCAAATTCTCAACTGGTGGCGCTTCAATATGCCATACTCACAAACGTATCGAAAATCATATCCACAAGCGTAAAATTCCGAGACCATTGCATATATACAGGTTTCAAGAATTAATGCAATATGGATGTTCAAAAATGGCCAGAATGGTGAACGTTGCTCAAGCGTTAAAAGTGATCGCTTAAGCCAGCCAAATACCAGGTCGTAAGCCCTGGGAATGCTCACTTCCATGTTCCATCATATAAAAAGAGGTAAAAAACGATACATATTTATTATCAATTTTATATCAAGTTGAGAGACCTATAAATTAATAAAATCAATAAAAAATTTAACTCCTAAGTGGATCACATCCACAGAATTTGGTTATATAAAATTTGAGCCCACTCAAATAATGTAAACAAATTAAATAAACATGAGTCGTGTTTAAAAACAGGTATTTTCTTACGAAAAGAAATAAAAATTCCATTCTGATAAGATCAAATTATTCTTAATGATCTGCAGTCAGTGTTCGTCAACGGTGAAGTGAAGACGACCATTCACATTTGTTTATTTTGTATCGATATTTCATCGACGAGTTTTTTAAAAATCACTTAACAATGGCTGACAATAAACCTAACGTTTATTGTGATAAAGTTCACGTGAAGACACCGCAGAAAAAAATACGGCTGAAAAATATGGCTACTGAAAATTTCGATGATGATTTTCTATTATGTAGTCAGATCGTTCAGGTAAGTCAATATTTTCATATCCCCAGTAATATAAATAATAGACATACATCTGTTTGTATACTTGGGATCGCAACACACTATAGGTAAACTTCGTATTACGCCGGGATTCCGTTCCGAGAGACACCGGTTTAAAAAATATCGGCGTAAAATGAACACAAAAATAATAGATGATGTAGGATGATGTAGGTCCCTGTCAAAAATCTAACATGTTTATTTTATAAATTTGTATTCTATATTCCCAAATATATTCAAAATAAATAATCTCTTGGTAAAATTAATATTCTTTAAAAATAAATATAAATTCACCAGTTTGTCATTTTTAAGGGTTTCCCCTAATTTTCTTTCTTTTTTTCTTCTTCATGGGGTTTTTCTGATTGAAGGCAATCTAATTCCTTCATCAACTCTAATTTCTAATCAATTCTAATTTTTGATTTGGGAAACTCACGGCCGGCTCCAACCGGCGTAGTTGTGAAACGGCGTTAATCAAACTGATGCAAAACAAGGTTTACCTGTAATTTCATAAATACGACATTTCTGCTACCACTAAAACTTTCTAGTAACGGTTGATATACTGGCTTGTTGGGCATATGACAAAGATTTTTATCGAACCTCCCACTAGTCTGATGATGTCGGTAACTACTGAACCCGGTCACTGGTCAAATAATATAAAATTGGAAAAAATTACATTCTTCAAACACTTATCCGCACCCCAAGGTGCATAGGGCACTGCATTATATAAACATAGTATTATCTTGATCGTTAACACATGACGGAGAGGTGATCAGCCCTCCGGTTCAGGTATCAGTCCAGGGTAGTATCGAATAAATATTAGAGTGAAAAAATAATTTAAACATATTTATTCGACCTCCCCTGGGAAACGAACCCAGGACCTCCATAATGGTAGCCGAGCGTTATGACCAATACACCATGGAGGCGGACAAGAAACTACATTGTTCTTGTTTTATTCAAGAATTCTATATTCAAGAATTCGACGAAGAAACGATATCAACAATATATATGTTCACAAACTATTAATAACCTTAACCAAATATAAACATATGAGGTCACTTGTGAATACAAACCATTTATCAATTATACTAATACACAATTAATATCTAATAACAATATTTAATTAGTTGAAATGAAAATACTCGTACGATGGAAACATTTTATAACTCCTTTCAACCCAAACATAGACATTTTATCATGAAATAGGGCGTTTGTGCACTACACGGAATTTTACCGTCCGGCACGTCAGTTAGCATATAAAACGGATGCTTGGCTTGGATTGGTTTGTGATTTTGTCCATCTTTCTTCAGATCGGTACGTGAACACGTTGCGCGTAAATTCGATCACGCTAAACTGTCGTAGTCGCTTTCATTTTTCAAAACCGGACTGCCGGGCGGTAAAATTCCGTGAAGTGCAAAAGCGGCTATAGGGTCTTATCTGTCACCGACCATAATAATTTAGAATGTTCAGATGTAAATTCTACAAAACTGTCTTTATGAACTGAAATAAACAGTACTTTGTAGTAAAGACAATTTTTCTTAGATATATGCATTATCCCAACCGATTTTTTTAAATACTGGTAGACGCTTGAAAAAATGATTTTCAATTTACAATTTAACCAGTTATTTTATTCACAAGATTTTGGATTTCCAGATCCTGTTCACAAATCTGGTTTTCTGGTGTAAAGTGATCACTTAACCAGCCTATGACAGGTCATAAGTACTGTTAATACCCAGACTATTTTTATTATTTTTATTAAACCTCCACTAATAATCCAGATTTGTGTAAAATTATTTGGACACAATAAAATGTCAATAATATATATATATATATATATATATATATATATATATATATATATATATATATATATATATATATATATATATATATATATATATATATATATATATATATATATATATATATATATATATATATATATATATATATATATATATATATATATATATATATATATATATATATATATATATATATATATATATATATATATATATATATATATATATATATATATATATATATATATATATATATATATATATATATATATATATATATATATATATATATATATATATATATATATATATATATATATATATATATATATATATATATATATATATATATATATATATATATAATATATATATATATAAATATATATATATATATATATATATATATATATATATATATATATATATATATATAATATATATATATATATAAATATATATATATATATATATATATATATATATATATATATATATATATATATATATATATATATATATATATATATATATATAAGACATTATCAAATACTCTAAGTAAGTAGCTAAATAAGTAAAAATAGCTTCTAAGTGGATAAACCCAGAATTGTGAACAAGCATTTGGACACAATCAAAATATTGTGAATCAGGTCTCTTGTTTGGAACATATGTTGATATGTGTTACATGTTCAGGATTTTTTTAAACAATATATATATATATATATATATATATATATATATATTTATATATATATATATATATATATATATATATATATATATATATATATATATATATATATATTTATATACGCTCCGGGTTTCACCCGCGTTACGATTAGTACGGGTTTTACCCATCATTACAGTGCTGTGTTTCCTGGAAGTGTTTCGTTTTCGGTGACAGGGTATTACCCAGTGGTGTTTGTGTGTGTGCTGTGACTCAATTAGTATGTAGTATATAATAGTTAGTAAGTTGTGGAATGCGGGAAAATGCCCATAAATGGCCACGTTGAGGTTCGCCACCCAGCTGGCCGCTTTTCCCGTGGAGGCGCAAAGAAGAGGATAGCGCATGAATGCAGGATTGCGACGTGGAATGTAAGAGGACGTATGGATGAAAAAATGAATGAACTGTGTGATGTAATGGAAAGTAAGTGTTTGGATTTGTTATGTGTGACTGAAAGCTGGAAAAAAGGTAGTGGATCGATGGAACGTGACGGCACTTTGATTCTCTGGTCTGGACTCCCGGAGTCAGATAGAGCTTGTCGGGGCGTCGCCGCGTTTCTATCACCCAGGATGGTAGAATGTATGAAAGAGTATGTGTTCGTCAACGCAAGACTCATGTTTGTCAGATTCAAAGTCGGGTTAACAAAGCTACTTGTTTTAATAGGATATGCCCCCGTCAACTCTGACAGCGAGTCTGAGAAGGATGAGTTTTGGTTGAATGTAATGAGTGTGATGAATGGAAAAATGAATAATGAAAAGGTAATTCTGGCCGGTGATTTGAATGGCTGGGTTGGTACAAGGAGAGACGGTTTTGAATCAGTGCTCGGTTTGTATGGAGATGCGAGAGTGAACGATAGTGGGAAGAGATTGCTAGAGGTGTGTCAGGAATGGAATCTCTTTGTGTCAAATACTTTTTTTGCACACAAGGGAATCCATCAATATACTTGGGAGAGATGTGACGAAAGGTCTATTATCGATTATGTCGTCATTGACTCTAGATTGAGATCCGCCACAGTAGACACAAGAGTGTTCAGGGGGGCCGAAATGGAAACAGATCACTTTTTGGTGGTCTCAAGAGTGATTCTGTTCCAAGGGTGGAGGGCCAAAACGAACAAGGTGGCGGCTCCTTCTAGAGTCAAAGTAGAAAAGCTACAGAATGATGACATAAGAGTTAAGTTTGAAACAGACGTATGCAACAGGTTGATTGCGGAAGATGTAAATGAACTTAGTATAAATGAAATGTGGGAACATCTGAAAGGTAGTGTGTGTGAATCCGCAAAGGTAGTGTGTGGTACAGCGGTACAAGGAAGGAAAAAAGGCGATGCGTGGTGGGATGATGATGTTAAAGATTTAGTGAAAGAGAAGAAGAATGCGTGGTTAAAGTGTTTGGCAGTGAGGAATAAAAGCTCCGCTGAGTATGAATCGGTTAAAAAAGTATACAAGGATTGTAAAATGAAAGTTAAGCAAGGGGTGAGTGAACGAAAGCGTTTGTTGAGGAAGGATGAAGGAGTAAAAATGACAAAAAATTTCCAAGAAAATATAAAAATTTTCTGGAAAGAAGTCAAAAACTCCCGAAGTCTAAGCTTGAATGGATGTACGAAATCGATTGCAGCGAAAGACGGAAAAATGGTGACGAATGAAAAAGATATAAAAGAGAGATGGAAAGAGTATTTCGAGGAGGTGTATGAAACACATACGATTAATAACGTTAGTGACGTAAGTACATTTCCCCGAATATGTGTGAATGATGTTTCAAGAGAGATAAGTATGGAAGAAATTAAGAATGCCACTAAGTCTTTGAAAAATGGAAAGGCTCAAGGATTCGACAATTTTGCCGCAGAATACGTCAAGAATGGTGGCGAAATAGTTCTCACATGGTTGCATAGGCTCTTTAACCGTTGTCTGGAGGAGAGTTATACTCCGGTGGATTGGAGAAGGGCAGTTATAATGCCTCTCTACAAGGGTAAAGGTTCTAGGGTGGAATGTGGGAACTATAGAGCAATCAGTCTATTGAGTGCTGTTGGCAAGATGTATGGTCGAATCCTTATTGAAAGAGTGAGAACCATAACAAAGGACAAAGTGTGGGATGTCCAGAGTGGATTTATGAATGGGAGAGGATGTATGGATCAAATTTTTGCCTTGCGCAACATTACTGAAAAGTTTTTGGCCAAAAACCAAAAGCTTTTCTGTGCTTTTGTGGATTTGCAGAAAGCGTATGACAGAGTTGATAGAACGAAGCTATGGAAGGTGTTATCTGAGTATGGGGTAAGCAGTAAACTTATCCAAGGCATAGCATCCTTGTACGAGGATAGCACTGCATGCATAAGGGTAAGTGGTTCATTTTCATCCTGGCTTAGCATCTCTAAAGGTGTTAAGCAGGGATGTGTAATGTCACCGTGGCTGTTTAACCTATACATGGATAATTGCATGAAAGAACTGAAAGATTTAAATATTGGAGCCAGAATGAATAATTTGACTGTCTGTTGCCTTTTGTATGCTGACGATGCTGTTCTTCTTGCCAATAGCAGAGAAGACCTGCAGGCGTTGGTGACAAAAGTGTATAATGTGTGCAAGGAAAGTGACTTATTGATGAATGTTAGTAAATCCAAGATTATGGTTTTTGAAAGAGAAGAATGCAGATCTGAATGTGAAATATTAGTAAACGGAGAGATTCTGGAACAGGTAGATGATTTCGTGTATTTGGGTAGTATGTTTTCTAGGGATGGAAAGATTGATAAAGATATAGAAAGGAGAGTGAATGCTGGGAACAAAGTGAACGGTGCACTGAAATCAGTTATAGCAAATAAAAACCTATCAGCGGAAGCTAAACTGGCAGTGCACAACGGAGTCCTG